>NW_006408751.1:3399717-3401470 GCF_000296735.1 Chrysochloris asiatica
TGACTCCTAAAACATTACAATAAATAAACTGAAGATATTTCTCATATAACAGTTTTATAAATCTATTTTGCATTGGTTCCATTCAAAATAATTTTCTCTTTCCTTTATTTTAAAACAGAAATTTTCTCTTTTAAGATTTATGTTCTAAGTGAAAACAGTTATATGGTACTCCTTTGAATCCTGTTGTATTTTGAGTATACTTTGTGTAGTTTAATTTTGTGGTTTCTAAGAACATGAATACAATGAAAAATTACCTTTGTCTTTCTACTGGTAATTTGTATTTTATGTGTAATTTCCAGGAAAAAAATCTTTCAGAAATACCTCAAATCATTGTTAGCTTCTTATATTTTATTTTATACTTTCCACAAAATGTTAGGTTATATTAAATTTTCATCTTGGATAGTTTTGTGTTGTTTTTTTTTTTCAATATTTGGAACTGAGAAAAAGTTCTCCTTATTTAGGCACTGTAACTCAACTCCAGTAATCACTAAAATACACTCTTAAATTTTGAATATGCTCATCAGACAGCCAAAAAAAGCATAGTCATCCATCTAGTGTCAGTAAAGTTTTTGCTTGGAAAGAAGGAATCATGCACAAAATAGAATATAGTCCATGAATGTTATGGATTATATTGTTACCCCAAAAAAATGTGTTTTGTAAATTCAAACTTCTATTACTGTAGTTATAATCTCATTTGGAAACATGTTGTTTTTGTAGTGTTAAGGAGACAAGATCAGTGTAGGATGTATCTTGAATCAATCTCTTTCAAGATATAAAAGAAACAGATTTAGAGATGAAAAGAGAAGGGAAGATAGATGCCAAGTCACACGAGGATCACACAAGAGCAGAAGACTAAAAGAGACAAGAACTTTGCTCCAGAGACAAGAAAGAAAGAAAGACTTCCCCATAAGCTAACACTGGGAATTTCATCTTCCAACCTCCTAAACAGAAAATAAATTTTTGTTTTTAAAAACCACTTGTGCTGTTTCAGTTCTAGAAGCACTATGTAATAAAGACATCAGTAATTACATCCCTCATTCCACATCCTCTTCTGAATCTGGTTTGAACCTCTGGCAGTTCCTTGTCAATGTACTGTTGCAGTGATTTTTAAATTATCTTTACCAAAATTTTACCATCAAATAGCATTTATTATTAATGTGATATTAATAATATTGTCCAATGATTTCTACATCTGGTTGGGTCACTTTTCTTTGTAATAGGTCCAAATATGGATCTCTTCTAATCAGTTGGCCAGCTAATTATTGTCCTCCAAATTTCTTGGTATAGATGAGTGACTTCCACCAGTGCTGCATCCTTTTGTTGAAAGATTTCCGTTTGTATTCCAATTCCTGGAACCTCATTCTTTGCCAATGCCTTCAGTGCAACTTTAACTTCTTCCTTCTGTACCATTGGTTTTTGATCATATGCCACCTCTTGAAATGGTTGAACTCTGAACATTTCTTTATGGTACAGTGACTCTGTATATTCCTCCCATCTTCTTTTGATGCTTTTGACAACAGTCAATATTTTGCCAAAATAATCCATCAATATTACAAGTTGAGGCTTGAATTTTTCCTTCAGTTGTCTCAGCTTGAAAAATGTTGAGCGTGTTCTTCCCTTATAGTTGTCTAACTCCAGGTCATTCCACATCCATTACAGTATTTGACTTTGCCTTTTTGAGCTGCCCTTTGTAATTTTCTCTTCAGCTCTTTTAATCTTTTGCTTTCTTACTGTATGATGTTGTTGATGTCCT
>NW_006408751.1:3403025-3404024 GCF_000296735.1 Chrysochloris asiatica
ATTCTTAGTAAGCTTGTGTATAGGTTTTCATAAACTTTGAAATACCATAATTCTAGTTAGTAGGTTTGTATTAAATAATATAAAACAACCAGCAGCATATTTTATATATTTCAAAATCATTATTTACAAAATTCATCATGCTCTGCAAACAAGAAAAGAGAACATTGGTTAAATTGGTGACTCAGTTCTGTGAAGGTCCTGAAAGAGAGTTTCTGCTGTATTTTAACCTTCAAAAGGACTGTTATTTACTTTTCCCCATGGCAGCAATAAGCCAATGTTAAAATAAGGTTAGTAATAATGTTAATATTACCATTCCCAGAAAGGGTTTATAAAAAGAGGATTTAAAGCTAAATATTAAGAATTACATAGAATTAGACTTGAGTCACTTGCTTGTTATGACCTTTCTCAGACCATAAAATGTGTCTGACCTTCATCTTTTTTGATGTACAAAGTAAAGATAAGCTATTTTCCAGTGAGACAAAGATGTTAAATAAAACATCAGTTATGAAAAGTGACAAAACAAGAGATAGTCTCTTCAGCAAATTATGCTGGCAAAATTGGAAATCCATTTGTATTCAATTTTATTTCCTTGGTCCTCTTATTATTGATTTCTAGTTTTATAGCATTGTGGTCTGAAAAGATGCTTTGTAGTATTTTGATGTTTGTAAATTTATGGAGGCTTGCTTTGTGACCTAACACATGGTCAATTCTGGAGAATGTTCCAAGTGCACTGAAGAAGAATGCATATTATGCTGTTGTTGGATTGAATGCTCTGTACACATCTATGATGTCCAGTTGGTTGATTGTGCAGTTTAGTCCCTTTTTGAAAGTGGCATATTACAATCTCCCACTATAATTGTAGATTTATCATTTCTTTCCTTAACTCTAGTACACTTTGCTTCATATATCTTGGTGCTTTTTAATTAGGAGCATAGATATTTATTATGGTTATGTCATCTTGCTCAATTGACCCTTTGATCATCAAATAGTTTCCTTTTT
>NW_006408751.1:3406359-3423044 GCF_000296735.1 Chrysochloris asiatica
TATAATATTCTTGATGTCATCCCACAGCTCTTTTGGTCTTTGGTGGTTTGTGACTAATGCATTAAATCTGTTCTTAAAATGATCTCTAAATTCTGGTAAGATATGTTCAAAGTAATATTTTGGCTCTCATAGAGTTGTTTTCATTTTCTTCAGCCTCAACCTGAACTTGTATATGAGCAATTGATGGTCTGTTCCATAATCTGCCCCTGGCCTTGTTTAGACTGATGATATGGAGTTTCTCCATTCTTTCTGCAGATGTAAATAGTTTGATTTCTGTGTATTCTATCTGTTGAGACCCATGTACGTAATCATCTTTTACGATGTTCAAAATAGGTTTTTGCAATGAAGAAATCATTGGTCTTATAAAATTCTATCGTTCAAACTCCATCATCCTTTCTATCACTAAGGGCATATTTTCCAACTATTGATCTTCCCTCTCGTTTCCAACAATTGCATTTGCCAGTAATTATCAGTAAATTTTGATTGCATGTTCAATTAATTTCAGACTGAAGAAGTTGATACAATTCTTCAAGTTGGTGCATAAACTTGAATAATCGTGGTATTAACTGTTCTTCTTTTTTTTGCGTATGGATATTAGCCTATCACAGACAACATTATACTTCAAGATTGAAGTTGAAATACTCTTTTTGATGATGAATGTGATGCTATTCCTCCACAACTTTTCCTTACTGCCATAGTAAACCATGCTGTGTCATACTGTGGTGGCTTGCATGTTGCTGGGATGCTAGAAGCTATGCCACCAATATTTTAAATATCAGAAGGGACACACTTTGTGGAAAGGTTTCAGCTGAACTTATAGACTAAGTCCGACTAAGAAGAAGGAGAGGCAGACTACTTCTGAATGTTTACCCACTGGAAACATTATGAATAGCAATGGAACACTATCAGATAGCCCCAGAACATTGAATATTAAAATAGTTTCAATAGAACCAGAACATTATCAAATACAGTGCCAGACGACACTCAAAATACTACTGGGGAAGAACTGCCTCCTCAAGGTAGAATATACTGCAAAGTAGAAGTAAAGTTTCAGGACCTTCCTTTGCTGATGGGGCACAACTCAAATTGAGGACAAACAATTGCAAACATCCATTAACAGTTGGAATGTACAACATGAATAGAGAAACATTGGAAGTAGTAAAAAATGAAATGGAATGCATCAAGATTGATGTTAGTGAGGCATTAGTGAGCTGAAATGGACTGATATTGGCCATTTTGAATCTGTAAGATGTTTACCTCTGCTTTATTGACTATGCTAAGGCTTTTGACTGCATTGATCATGACAAGCTATGGACAACATTGGGAGAATGAGTGTTCCAGATCACTTACTTGTGCTCACAAATAACCTGTACATAATTCAAACACGTTGTCATTTTTGTATAGTAGAGGGTCAAAGACAAAGAGGAAGACCCCCAATTAGATGGATTGGCACAATAGCCGCAGCAATGGGCTCAGGGGTAAGAACCATTGTGAGGATGGCACTGGACTAAGCAGTGTTTTGTTCTTTTGTGCATAAGGTTACTATGTGTGCAAACTGATCTATGAGCACCTAACCACAACAACAGCAAAAGGGAAAAGATACAGAACAGAATTTCAAATTCCTTTGGACTCCAGACTTTCTAGAGCCATAGAGGCTAGATGAACTCCTGAAACTATTGCCCAGATATGATATTTTTTGTTTTGTTTTGTCTAAAAGTCCTAGTGCACCACATTCTGTCTCATACTAGTTAAATGAGAAGTTATGGAGGATAGTGGAAGGAGGCTGAAAATTGTATTTGCTTTAAAAATATCTTATGTAATTGTAATATGCACTCAGATTTGGAAACCATTAATTGATAACAAAAGCAAAACACTTTAATTTCAAAGCTAGAAAAAAGTTGGTAAGACTTCTAGTTATTTTTTCAGATAAACTATTTATAGCAATCTGTCATTTAACTGGAGTCCAGGTGTGGTGCTGTGGGTTAATGCGCTAAACTGAAAAGCCATTTGAACTTCAAGGTTGGTGGTTCAAGCTCACCAGCTGCTCCTCGGAAACCCTATACAGGGTCACTATGGGTTGGAGTCGACTCAACGGCACTTAACAACAATGGCAACATAATAATGGTTTTGTTATTAAATGTCATCCAGTCAGTTTTAACTCGTAGCGACCCTGTGTACGGTTTTCAAGGAGCTACTGGTGAGTCTGAACCTTCAACCTTGCAGTTCAAACCGACTTTGCAGTTCAGCGCATTAAGCTGCAGCGCCACACCAGGACTACATAATGTAATTGTTGTTGTTGTTCAGTGCCATCAAGTTGGTCCCGACTCCTAACAACCCTGTATAGGGTTTCTGAAGAGTGGCTGGTGAGCTTGAATGGCCAGCCTTGTGGTTCAAACCTACATTGAAGTCCAGGGCATTAACCTGTAGTCAATAATGAAAAATTAAAATGTAATGGGCTTGATACTTCATAATTAGAGTGATTGAAAATAAGTCAATCTGTGGGATATAAAAGATAAAGAGTAAAAACAAAAACTATCTAAACATTAATCTTTCCTCTAGGTGGGTACACTACCTGAAGCTGACTCTTCCAGGTGGCCATAGTTGCTTTGTCAGTGTCCATCTGGTTGGTTTCATGGTATGTGCAATTTCCTTAGGTCCTGCTGTATTCCATAGGCTTGTTTGATGGTTCATACAAGTCTTATCAAAGGGTCAGTTCTTCCTTAATTGAGTTACTGAATTTTCACTTCAAATACTTTTTTGTCCTACCACAGATATTTGAGAATGAAATATGTTGAATTTTCTTTCCAGAAAGGGTTATTTTGCTTGCTGTCTAACCCACACACTTCTCACTGGGCCATTCTTGTTACTTCTCTTGCTTTCTCTAAGCCGTCTTGATATAGGACTCAATTTCTGGGCTATCATATATTAAGAAATCTAAACAGGATAACATGTCCATACTTTCCATTTCCCCCTAAACAACAATTTGAGGAAAATACAATTGCAACTTTACTTGTTCTTGTACCTGAATTACTCTAGGTAATAGAAGCCCTCATTGATATCAGCTGAATTTATTTACCTTTACTTGACCTCTCATCTCTTCATGACACGAAGTATAGTGATGAATACAGTGACCCTTTCAGTTTGTGTAGGACATTCACAACTTTAACACTGACATCACAGGTCTTGAGAAACTCCTCAGTCCTAAGCAAACTGACATGTAAACAAGGTATGATGCCAACCTATCAGATTGGCTCATTAAATATGGTTTTCAAATCTAATCTATCCTGGATACTAGTCTTTTGATATCAGAAGTTAAGGATCTGGCATTTTTCATTCCTAAAAACTCTCCCACCACATGGAAACTTAATTATCTATTCTGAACTGTGAGAGGAGTTATTGCAAAAGATATTTGCATGCAACACGATGTCTCTAATGTTAGTGTGTCACAAATCCATACTATGCATATATTCCTGTATAATTAAAAGTATAAATTTATAAGTTTCCAAATAATAAATAAATTCTCATAAATAATGAATCTGGTGTGAATTATGACAAAATGTATAGATTCAAACCATAACTGTGGCAGTAATGAACTGACAGTTTTAGAATGAATAAATTCATAGTAGTACATGTTTTAAAAAAACTGTTACAAATATTTAAATATAAAGATTCTAAATTGAAGCTATATCATAAAATCTATAATACAGTAGAGTCAAGGAAATGTATTGTGATATTTACTGATATAGAAAAAATATATATGGAAATGGTGCCATCAATCAATTTACATGTATGAATAAATAGACAGAGTTGGTAAAGGGAGTGTAGATAAAGATGTATGACTTTTCAGCTATCAGTTTGACTTAAATGTATCCCTCCAAAAAGGTATGTTAAAGTCCTGACCTTCCTACCTATGACTGTGACTTTATTTGGAAATAGGCACTTTTGAGCTGTTGTCAGTTAATGTAAAATGAGATCATCCTAGAATAAGGTGGGTCATAATCCAGTATGAATAATATCCTTATAAAAGAAAAGAGGCACAGAGACAGATACACAAGGTAGGTAACCATATGCAGATAGAGGTCAACATTTGGAGTGATGACTTTCCTCAGTTCAGTCTGCACCAGTGAGTTCTCCTTTGAGTCAGGATGGCTGTGTTTTACCAGAAGTCTGTCTTGAGTATGATGACCATCAAGTAAACATAACCAGGATACTGAAAAGATGTGATTATTGGTCAAGAAAATTATGTATTCACATTTGAATCGGCTAGTAAATTCAAAGAATGACCTGGCTTTGGCTCATATTCTTTATATTCCTGATACAGGAGTTGGAAGATAAGCTTTCGCAGACCTAAAGAATGCTGCTCAAGTGAAACAGATGTCTATTTTTGTGGTGGCCACAGCATTCATTGGAGCAATTCAGCTTGGAGGAAAAGGTTATACGCAGTCACTATATAATTCTTTAGACGTCCTGGTGTGGCACTGTGAGATAACGCACTAGACTGCAATATCAGGTTGATCTACAAGGTTGGGGGTTCAAACTCACCAGCTGCTCCTTGGAAACCCTATACAGGATTGCTATGAGTTGGAACAAAGTTGATGGCACTTAACAACAACAACATCTGATACTGTAAGGGCACATGTAAAGGGATTATCTAATTGTATTAATTCCATTGACACATTAGGTGAGATTCTTGGAGAAATCCAAATCCCAGGCAATGAGTTTTCATAAGTTATAAATGTGTGCTATTAATTTATCTTTAAAAACTTCATAGAATCAGAAGTATAAATATAAGAGTTAATGAAATAAGCAAGCAACAGACCACCCGTAGGAAAAACAATTGACCCTAAACTTCTGCCTAGCTCTGTTTCTAAAAGTTTTGCCAAAGTCAAAAGGCATGTTCAAATTAAATTTGATTGTAAAAAGAGTTCAAGATTCATCTTTATTTGAAAAAAATAATAATAAGATCTGGAAATTACCTAACAGATTATTTCTTTAAACTTTTATCTAGCAAAAAAGGAATTGGATACTAAGAATGAGTAAGGAAATTGATAAAGATATGATGACTATTCTGTTAGATTTTTAATTTTTCTTATGTATAAGGCTGTGCTTCATCTTGAATTTGCATTTGTATTATATTTAGGTAATAGGTTAAGAAAAAAGATTTGGAATGATTTATCTATAAGCCAAGGCATGCCTGGGACTACCAGAAATTCGAGGAGAGGAGAAAAAACTCCCACAAAACTAGAGCCTTTTGAGAGTGCATGGCCCTTTTGAGACCATTAACTCAGTCTCCTAGCCTTCCAAACTGTGAGACAATACATTTCTGTTCAATAAATTTCTGGCCCAGCCAGTCTTCTTCTTCTCCTGTTTAGCCATCTTGGGAGTCTGACCTCTCACTTTCCCAGCACAAGCCTCCAGCCCACACTGGCCCAGGGTAGCTTCATCCTCCAAGGGTGTGCCTCCCAGGAGCACAACCTGATCTTCTGGGGCAATACCCTCCAGCGCGGCCACATGAGCCTTGATCTGAGCCACCATCTCCTGTCCAGTCACCTCGAGGGTGTGAAGTTCCTGGGCATGGACAAACAAACTGCATGAGGATGACTGAAAGGCAGCCCCTGCTTCAGCTAAGGTGAAGATGGAGCTGAGAAAGAGTTGTAGTGCTTTCTTAAGGTAGCCCTAGTAGACGACTACACTTTGTAGTTGTTTTTGTAGTGTGCTAGGGCGGTGGTTCTGACTCACAGCAAACCTTCATAGGGTTTCTTATGTTGTAAATCTTTGTAGGAGTAGAAAGCCTTACCCATGGACTAACTGCTGGGTTGGAAGTGCCAACCTTGTGGCACTTAGTATAGTGTCTATGCTACAATGTATAAACACATTGCATAGTGTCTATTCTACAATGCCGCTAGTGCTCCCAACGTTCTAGATAAATAACATAGCAACTTGGGGGAAATCAACTGAATAGAACCTACAGATGTACAAAATCAGCTCAAAATCAAGTAGTGTTAGAAGCCCTGCTATTTCAAGTATTGAGCATATCATGACACTAATCCTTGTGCTAAAGGTAAATTCTCTCCCTAATTTAGACAGGGACAGGAAAGCTAAGACACAGCAAATAGAAGTGAGAAAGAATCTGAGCTGATATTTTGCTAATCAGTACCTGTTCTGAGTAGCTTTTCAAAGATAAAGTATGAGTAAAGTAGAGTGATGGAAACTGCTAGATAGCAAATAAATATCTTGCAAAAAACTATCACTGTCATTGTATTCTACATATTTATTCAAGGGCTCATTGCATTAATTTTCAGTAAATTATATAAGTATGATTCTAATTTATACTTTGTGTGAAATCTGAGAAGTATTAGAAAAAGAGGTAGGTCTTATCTTTTTTCTTTTCTTTTCTTTTTTTCACATTGCACTGTACAAAAGTTTCACAACTACATGTGCTACCTTTGTCAAGGTCTTATAATGAAGTAGATTGACCAAGAGTAAGTAATTCAGAATAAATGTCAAGATGTAATTTGAGAAATGATATTATTTGCTAATAATCAAGGTTTGGCATTTTAGAAAGCAAATACTAATACAAATGAGCCAAGGCATATAAACAGAGATGGGAAAAATTGCATGGAAATACAATGTGTACCATTGATTTAGTACAGATGACATTTAAATCTTATTGGTTTACAAAGGTTAAAAAAACTGATCTTCCTTGTCAGTGATTTTATCAGTTTGTTAGGAAGTTCCTATGATAAAAAGACAGGCTTTATTTTTTGGATACTTTTCTAAACGTTCAATACAGATAGAAAAACCTTACATATCTCCATCTGCACTTGGATGCTTATTAATATTCCATGAGTGAAATTTTCATGAAGAAAAAAAATTCTAATTAATGAGTTGTCATTAGGAAAACACACTGTCAAACTTCCCATAATAATTTACTTTTAAACCAATAAGCATTATAATATAAAGTACAATCTAAAGTGTGGTTTTCATTTTATTATTTTTGCTAAATACCCACCAAGGGACAGATTAAATAGATATCAGAGAGCATATTTTCTATTTTCCTTTTTAAGTTGCATGCACAACCAAAAGGACCCAGTTTATTTCACAAGGAATTTGTTTCCACTTAGGCATGAAATACTTATGGAAGTGTGTATGTTAAACTAAAAGTCAAATTATTGGCTTAACATAAAAAGAGGTTATGCACTTTTGTGATCCCCAACTTCCAATCATTAAACTTCTTAGGGTTTTATGAATCAGTATCCACTTAGCTATCTGATCCTTGCTACCACTTACCAAGGTTATTTCAAACAACATTAAAATGGTCATAGTACCTCCATTGTTTCTCTCAACCAAATTTTTCCTGAACACTCCTTGAAAGTACATTTCCCTAAAACAACAACAACAACAATAACAAAACCCCACTGATTATGCCATTACTTTACTTAAAAATTACTTTGAGTCATAATTGGTTAGAGAATTAAGGATTTATTATTCTCCTATTCCTCAGTGGGCACCCAGTCCTTCATGTAAGTCTCTTCTGATACTGTTGTATATTAAATTGTATTCCTAAAATGCTATGTTGAAGACTTAAATCATGTACCTGTGAATGCTACCTTGTCTGGGAATGAATCTTTAAATATTAGTTAGCATGAGGTCTTACTGAAGTAGTGGTTAGGGGCTGTCAAGTTGGTACAACTCACAATAACTTTATGCACAACAAAGTGACATACTGCCTGGCCATACACCAATCTCACCCTCATCGCTATACTTGAGCCCATTGCCGCTGCCATTATGCCAATCCATCTAATTAGGGGTCATCCTCTTTTTTACTGACTCTCTACGTTACCAAGCATAATGTCCTTCTCCAGGAACTGGTCCTTCCTGATAGTATACCCGAAGTATGAGAGAAGAAGTCTGACTGTCCTGGCTTCTAAGTAGCATTTGGCTTTACTTCTTCCAACACAGATTTGTTTGTTCTTCTGGCAGTTCATAGTACATTTACTATTCTCCTACAACACCATATTCAAATGCATCAATTCTTCTTTGGTCTGCCTTGTTCATTGTCTAACTTTCACATATAAGGCTATTGAAAATACTATGGTCTTGTTCACACACACCTTAGTTCTCAAATTGACATATTTTCTCTTGAATACTTAAAGAGGTCTTGTGCATCAGACTTACCTAATGCAAAATGTCATTTGATTCCTGACTGCTGGTTCCATGAGTGTTGATGACAGACCTGAGCAAACTGAAGTCTTTGAAAATTTCAAACTTTTCTCCATTTAACAATATGTTATTTTTTCTTCTATTTGTGGGGAGTTGTTTTCTTTATGTTGAGGTGAAAACCATACTGAAGGCTGTGGTCTTTGATCTTCATCAGTAAGCACCCTAAATCCTCTTCTTTTTTAGCAAGCAAGGGTGTATCATCTGCATATCTCAGGTTGTTAATGAATCTTCCTCCAATCTTGATGCACATTCTTCTTCATACAATCCAGCTTCTTGGATTATTTACTCAGCATACAGATTGAATAAGTATGGTGATAAAATACAACCCTGACATACACCTTTCTTGATTTTAAAACTTTTGGTGTCCCCTTGTTTTGTTCTAACAACTGACACTTGGTCTATATACAAGTTCCTCATGAGCACAGTTAACTGTTCTGGAATACTCATTCTCTATAATGTTGTTCATAGCTTGTCATGATCCACAAAATCAAGTCTTTGTGCAGTAAATAAAGCACGGGTAAACATCTTTCTGGTATTCTCTGCTTTTAGTCAAGATGGATCTTACATCAGCAGTGAAATTCCTCATTCCATGCACTCATCTGAATCTATCCTGACTGTCTGACAGTTCCCTGTCATTTTGTAATTAACTTTAGCAAAATTTTACTTGCATTTGATATTTGTGATATTGTCCAGTGGTTTAACATTTCATTGGGTCACTTCTCTTTGGAATGGTCACAAATATGGATCTCTTCCAATCAATTGGTCAGGTTGCTGTCTTCCAAATTTCTTGTCATAGATGAGTGAGTGCTTCCAGTGCTACCTCAGTTCGTTGAAAGATTTCAGTTTATGTTTCCTCAATTCCTGGATACTTGTTCTTTGGTAATGCCTTTAGGGTATTTTGAACTTCTTCCTTCAGTATCGTTAGCTCTTGATCATATGTTCCTCTAAAAATGGCTGAATATCAATTATTTCTTTTTAGTACAGTGACTGTATTTATTCTTTCTATTTTCTTTTGATGCTGTATGAATCATTCAGTATTTTGCCAATGTTTTTTGTTAAGTGCCATCAATTTGGTTCCAATTCATAGCTACCCTGTATAGGATTTCTGAGGAGCACGTTGTAGGTTTGAACTGCCTGAAGTCCAGGGCTGATCCTATAGCGCCATATTGGGAGTCTATTGGATCTTTCAATATTGCATGTCAAGGTTTGATTTTTTTTTTCTTCTGCTCTTTCAGTTTGAGAAATGTTTACCATGTTCTTCCCTTTGATTTCTAACTCTGGGTCTTTGCACATTTCATGAACATATTTGATGCTGTCTTCTTGAACTGCCCTTTGAAATATTCTGTTCAGATTTTTTACCTCCTCATTTCTTTCATTTGCTTTAGCATCTTTACACTAGAAAGAAAGTTTCAGAAGCTCTTCTGACATTCATTTTGGTCTTTTTCTTCTTTTTTTGCCTTCTCAGTGACCTTTTGCTTTCTTCTTGTATGATGTTCTTGCAGTCCTCCCACAACTCTTCTGGTTTTTGGTCATTAATGTCTAATGCATCAAATCTGTTCTTTAAATTATCTCAAAATTCAGGTATGGTATGTTCAAGGTCATATTTTGGGTCTTTTAGACTTGTTCCATTTTCTTCAGTCTCAGTCTGAACTTGCATATGAGCAGTTCATGGTCTACTCCACAATCTGCCCCTGACCTTGTTTTGGCTGATGGTCTGGAGCTTTTCCACAGTCTTTTCCAGAGATGTAATCAATTTGATTTCTATGTATTCCATCTGGAGAAGTCCATGTGTATAGTCATCTTTTATGATGTTTAAGAAGGTATTTGCAATGAAGAAGTCATTGCTCTCTCAAAATTCTATCATACTATCCCCATCATCTTTTCCATCACTAAAGCCATATTTTCCAAACTGATCCTTCCTCTGTGTTTCCCATCTTTGCATTACAATCACCAGTAATTATCAATATATCTTAATTACATGTTTGACCGATTTCAGACTGAAAAAGTTGGTAGAATTCTTTAATTTCATCATTGCTGGTTTTTGGTGTTTGGTGCATAAATTTGAATAATAGTTGTATTAATGGTTCTTCCCTGTAGGCATATGGATATTATTCTATCTCAGACAGCATTGTACTTCTTGAAATACAAGGACAAATCTTGAAATGTTCTTTCTGATGATGAATGCAATGACATTTCTCTTCAATTTGCTATTCCCAGCATAGTAAACTATGTAATTATCATATTCAAAATTTCTACCACCAGTTCATTTCATCTCTCTAATGCTTATGATATTGACATGTATGCATTCTATTTCATTTTCAACAACTCCCAAGCTTCCTAAATACATACCTCATACATCCATGTTCCTATTATTAATGGATGTTTGCAGCTGTTTCTGCTCATTTTGGAATGTGTCCCATCAGCAAACGAAGGTCCTGAAAGCTTTACTTTTTCCACATAACCAAGGTCTATTTTAAGAAGGCAGAATTTCTCCAGTCATACTGTGAGTGTCTTCCAACCTGAGGGCCTGATTTTTCTGCCATTATGTCTAGCGATATTCTAGTGTTCTTCATCATGTTTCAATATGCAGTATTTTGGTGCTGATAGTGTTCCACTGCTATTCATAGGCTTTCAGTGACTGAATATTTGGAAGTAGTCCATCTCTGGCTCTCTCTAGTCTGTCTTTAGCTGGAATCTCAGCTGTAATCTCTCCACCCTAGGTGACTCTGCTGGTATTTAAAATGTGTATATTTAAAATACCAGTGGCATAGCTTCCAGAATCACAGCAATGCACAATCTACCACAGTATTACACACTGACAGATGAGTGGTGATATTAAAGTAGGATGTGTCATAATCTTATATCACTAGTATCCTAATAAAAGAGAAGCTACATAGAGACAGTAACACAGATGGAAGATGGCCACGTGATTACAATTATGCTGTAGATTCAATCCAAGAAACACTTTGTATTATTAAAAGCTGAAGAGATACAAGAAAAGATATTCCTTTAGAGCATTTGGAGATGAAAAGTATGGCCCTGTCAATAACTTTTACTCAAATTAGTAGCATCCAGAACTGTAAGACACTAAATTTCTATCATTTAATACTCAGTTTGTGACGTTTAGTCACAGTAGCCTTAGGATTTTAGTACACACTGTCTATAGAAACATTTTTCTTCCAACTGAACATCTTATTCTTTTCAATTATTCCCAGACTTTTCCATCTTTGCCAACCTATCTAAAATATATTATTTCAATCTTTCAAAATCCATTTAAAATACTATCCTGTGCATCTGCCCTCAACCAGAAATGCTCCCTTCCATCTATGAGACTTTGTTTCCTTTCATGTCATTTGCCATATTCCACCATTATGATCCCACCACACATCTGTCAACTTGTAGTACTGCAATTGCTTTTGAGTTGCTATTATGCTAGAAGCTATGCCACCTGTATTTTAAATACCAGCAGGACAACCATTGTGGACAGGTTTTGACGGAAGCTTCCAGACTAAGATAGATAAGGAAGAAGAAGAGGCAGACAATTTCTGAATATTTAGACACTGAAAATCTTATGAATAGCAACAAAATACTGTCAAGATGACAGCATTATAAACTGTAGCAGAATATTATCAGCTATAGTCCCAGAAGTTGAGCCACTCTAGTTGGAAGGTACTCAAAATACGTTTTGGGGGGGGGGAAATGTATATATAGATATGTTTGGGGAAGAGTTTCCTCCTCAAATTAGAGTTGACTATGATGACACAAAGGGAGTAATCATTTCGGAACCTTTATTTGTTGATGGGGAACCACTCAAAATGAGGAGAAACAACTGTAAACATCTATTGATAATCAAAACACGGAATGTATGATGAAAATTGGAATAAACAAATTTTTTAAATGTGGTTTATTATTCTTGGGACAACAAATTCAAGAGGAATAGCATCACATCCATCATCAAAAGGAACATTTCAAGATATATCTTGAAGTACAATGCTGTGATAGGATAATATCCATACATACACCTACAAGGAATATCACTTAATGTCACTATCATTCAAATTTACATACCAACCACTAAAGCCAATGATGATGAAACTGTAGAATTCTATCAACTTCATCCATCTGAAACTGATCAAACATGTAATAAAGTTTTATTGATAATTATTGGTGATTGAAATGTGATTGAACATATGGCAATGCAAACAGAAATGATGCTGGAGATTGCATGAAAGAATTTTGCGAGCCAAATAACTTACTGACTGTAAATATTAAAAAAAAAAAAAAAACAACAACAACACCTGGACCTCACAAGATGGAATACACATGAATAAAATTGATTACACCTGTGTAAAGAGAAGGTGGAAAAACAATATCATCAGCCAAACAAGGGTAAGGTCTGACTATAGAACAGTCATCAGTTGCTCATATCCAACCAAGTTCAGGCTGAAGCTGAAGAAATTGAAAGAAAGTCTATGAGAGTCAAAATATGATCTTGAATATATCCCGCCTGAACTTAGAAGCAATCTCAAGAACACATTTGATGCATTTGACACTAAGGGCAAAGACCAGAATAGTTGTCGGATGGCATAAAGAACATCAAACAGTCATTAAAAAGCAAGGAAAGGAAGAAAAGGCCAAAATGGATATCAGAAGAGACTCTGAAACTTGCTTTTTAAGATTGGGAAGCTAAAGCTATTGGAAGAAATGGAGAAGTAAAAGAGCTGAACAGAAATTTTCAAAGAGCAGCTTAAGGAATGTGCAAAGACCTGGAGTCAGAAAACCAAAAAGGAAGATGTGGCCCATGGAATGTGGAAATCATCAAACAATATAATTTACATCACATGCAATTAAAATTTTGCTGAAGACATTTCAAAAATGGTTGCAACAGTATATCAGCAGGGAACGGCCAGAAATTCAAGCTGGATTCAAAAACGGACATGGAGCAGGGATAAGTTTGCCAGCATCAGATGGATCTTGGCTGAAGGCAGAGACTATCAGGAGGATGTTCACTTGTGCTTAACTGACTATCCAAGGACTTTTGACTGTGTGGATCATAACAGAAAATGGATAACATTGTGAAAAATATGTATTCCAAAATACTTAATTGTGCTCATGGGGAACCTGCACATAGACCAAGAGAGAGATATTTAAGCATAACAAGAGGATATTGAAAGGTTTAAAGTCAGGAAAAGTGGGTGCAAGTGTTGTATCCTTTCACCATACTTTCAATCTATATATTGAACAAAAAAAATCTGAGAAACTGGATTATGTGAGGAAGAACATTGTAGGAAGGAAGAATTAGGAAGAACTTGTGATATGCACACGATACAACCTTGCTTGCTGTAAAACAAGAGGACCTAAAAGACTTGCTAATAAATATCAAAGACCACAACCTTCAGTACAGATTGCACCTCAATGTAAAGTAAACAAATATCCTCACAACTGGACCAATAAGTAGCACCATGATAAATAATTAACATCGTGATAGAGAAAAGATTTAAGTTGTCAAAGACATTATTTTGCTTGGAACAACCAACACTCATGAAAGCACCAGTCAAGAAATCAAATGACATATTATATAAGGCAAACATACTGCACAAGATCTCTTTTAGATGTTTAACACCAAAGGTATCAGTTTGAGTAATAAGGTATGCCTGACCCAAGCCATAATATTTTTAATTGTCTCTAATGAATGTGAAAGTTGGATAATGAATAAGGAATACCATAGAAGAATTGATGCATTTGAGTTACACTGTTGGAGAAGAATATTGTAAGTACTGTGGACTTCCAGAATACCAAACAAATCTGTGTAGGAAAAGTACAACCAGAATGCTCCTTAGAAATCAGGATGGCAAGACTTTAGCTCTCATTCTTCAAACATATTACCAGACAGACATCATGCTTTGTAAAGTGAAGGGTAAGGGAAAAGAAAGAAGACCCTCCCCACCCAATGGAATGGATTCACACAGTGGCAGCAGCAATGAGCTCAAGTGTAGCAATGATTGTGAAGATTGATGTAGAACCTGGTATGCTGGTATGGTTTGTTGTGTTCTATATATGGTCTCTATGGGTCAGAATCAGCTTAATAGTACTTAGCAATAACCACCACCAATATTACCATTAGTTTATATTAAATATCAAACAATGTTTTTAAATGGGCAAATCTGCTGCACAAATACCTCTTTAAGAGTTAAAGGGAAAATACTTCATTTTAGTGACAAAGGTCTGCCTGATCCATCCAAAGACCTTTTAAATCAATTCACATGCATACAAAAGCAGGAAAACTAAATAAGAAAACAGAGGAAGAGTTAATAATTTGAACTGTGCTGTTGTTGAAGAGCATTAAATATAATGTGGATTGCCAGAAGAATAAACAAATTAGTCTTAGAAGAAATACTTCTTTCTAAGATTGCTTCTTAGAAGCAAGGCCAGTTAGAATCCTGTTTATTTATTTTTGTCATGCCATTAGGAAAGACTCATGCCTAATGTAATACTTCATTTGATTTCTTGGCTACTGGTTCCAAGAGTGTTGATGACTTCTGCTTCCATGAGTGTTGATAGTAGATCCAAGCAAAATGAAGTCTTTGGAAAATTCAATCTTTTTTTCCATTTATCATGATGCTATCCATTCTTTGCAATGGTATCCATTGCTCTGTCATGATCCACACAGTTGAAAGCATTTGCATAGTCGATAAAGCACAAATAAACATCATTCTGATATTCTCTGCTTTCAGATAAGATCCATGTGACATCAGCAGTGATAACCCTAGTTCCATGTCCTCCTCCAAATCTGGCTGGAATTTCTGGCAGTTCCCTGTCAAGACTTTTTAAAGTTTTCTAGAGCAAAGACATCAGACTGAGTTCTAAGGGGAACTTGACACAAGCCATGGTATTTTCAATCACCTCAGATGCATGCAAATGCTGTACAATGAGTAAGGAGGACCTCAGAAGAGTTGATGCACTTGAATTATGGTACTGAAGAAGAATATTTAAAGTACCAGAAGAATAAATAAATCTGTGTTGGAAGTACATCCAGAATGCTCCTTAGAAGCCAGGACAGTGAGACTTCATCTCTCATACTTTGGACATATTATCAGAGCGTCCCTGTCCCTGAAGAAGAACATCATGCTAGATAACATAGGGTCTATTACTGCCACTGTGGCAGTCTATCTTGTTGGGATCTTTGTGTTTTTCATTGACCTTTCACTTTACCAAGTATATTGTACTTCTCCAGGGACAACACGTCCAAAGAAAGAGAGATGAAGTCTCACTATCCTGTTCCTAAGGATCATTCTAGCTGTAATTCTTCCAAGCAGATGTATTTGTTCTGCTACCAACACAATAATTCAAATGCATCAATTCCTCTAACATCTTTCTTATTTATTGTCCAATTTTCACATGCACACAAGGTTATTGAAAATTCCATGGCTTGGATCAGGCTCACCTTAGTTCCCAACCTGACATCTTTGCTCTTTAACACTTAAAAAACGTCTTTTGCAGCAGAGTTGCCTAATGCAATACGTCACTTAATTTCTTGACTGCTGCTTCTATGTGTGCTGATTGTGGATCCAAGTAAAATGAAGTCTTTAATAACTTTGGTATAACACATACTGAAGGTTGTAGTCTCTGTTATTCGTTAGCATTTTAAGTCCTCTTTGCTTCCAGAAATCAAGCTTGTGTTATCTGTGTATCTCAAGAGTCTTCTTCCAATCCTGATGTCAGTATAATAGTTTCCTTAACTTTCCCTCATTGCACATAGTAAAGTACTGAGAAAAATGTATTCACATGTTAAAATTTGTTTTTCACACTTAGGCAATACCCACAGAATAGCAAAGAGTCACTAAATCTTTTGCAAAATACCACCTAATGTTCTTTAAAATACCTAGCAAGAGTGGGCATTTCTGTTGCACTTAACAACAACAGCATTACAGTCATTCTTCAAATTTTTATATCTTTTTCCAGAGGTGGGGAAATAGGCCTTGTATAAACCTATTGCCAAAAAAAATGTAAGCTCATACTCATGAAAATATACACTCTTTACCAAAGGTAAACTCTGCCTCAGAACTGTGAGGCCAACGCCCGTTACAATGCCTTTGATGCCAGAGAAAATTGTTTCAACCATCTTTCTGCTATTTAAAGTGTGGAAAAAAATATAGACAATCTTCTGGAGTACATTCATTACCTTGAAAGTGCTTGACATGCTGGTCATGCTGAAATGAATATGATTGTAGCCTTTGTGGTATAAAACACTTTTACCTCATTATAGTCTCAAGACAACTTAATGTTATAATCCCATTTTCACTTACAGTTGCCCTCAAAATTCTCCACTTACAACATTTCAGATCATAGAAACTGACTTAAATTCAATATATATATATTGAATATTGTTGTTGTTGTTGTCAGGTGCCATCGAGTCGGAACCGACTCATAGCGACTCCATGCACAGCAGAACGAAACAATGT
>NW_006408751.1:3423144-3444540 GCF_000296735.1 Chrysochloris asiatica
ACTTCCTCTCTGAGTATCATTGGCTCTTGTTCATATGGTATCTCTTGAAATGGTTGAACATTAACCATTTCCTTCTGGTACAATGACTGGTACAATATTGAATATATATATATTATATGGTGAATTGCATATATAATTGAAAAATGTTTGTTCACAATAAAAATTCTTTTTAAAATCAGAAATAAATTATATGGTTTGCAGATTTTAGATTATCATGGCCATTTCCATAATCATAATCACCCCAATAGAAAGCACATGGGAAAGAAAAAAAAATTAAATAAATTCTGAGTTAATTAATTAAATAATGTCAATGTTTAAATATTACCTTGACTTGGTAACATAAATAGATATCAGGACATGTCAGGACTTTAGGTTTGAATTTTATTTTTCCCTCTTAGTATTATTGCTACTTACGACAAATAATATGGTGTCCTGATGTGGCACTGTGAGTTAATGCTCGGGACTGCAATTTCTTTTGAACTGCAATGTCGTCAGTTCTAGCTCACCAGCCTCTCCTTGGAAACCCTATACAGGGTCACTATGTGTCAGAACCAACTTGATGATGCTTAACAACAACAACAACAACAACAAACAAATAATGAAGCTTATTTTCTTCTAGAATAAATGTAATTAATTAAGAAAAGATAATATGCTTTGAGAACCCTAATGATTTATAGTATTTAACATTTAAATTGATAAAATCTATCAAAATGTTAAATATTATATTTTAAGCTATTAATATTCAAAACCCAATGAGCTAAATCTAAATAATTAACTTAAGTAGATTTCCTACTACTAGAAAAATACCAGTCTTTCCCCACACTATAATTATATTGGCCCCTCCGTCTAGGTAATGAAGCTCTCGCTATTCTTCCAAATAAAGCATTTCAGTATGACCTGCAGTGTTCTGTCCCTATCTTGCCCATCTCTTGCCATGTGTATCCCTAGTCACTACTTTGCTCTTGCCTCTGTGTTTAGACTCATGCTAGTGCATCTGTCCCAAATATCCTGCTCCTGCTTTGCACATTCCAACTGTTTGGGACACAAACTCATACATGCTCAACTCAAGCATCATCCTCTTTTTCTGAAACCTTCCCTGGCTTTCCACATACCCTGAGGAGCACCGATCACTTTTTTTATTTGATCTATTTAGCATAACACCTAGAATACTTTGTGGTATACTTTAATTTATCCATCCATCAGTAAACTCCACTGGTTCTATGTCTGTTTATATGTATCTTAAGTTTACCCACAGTTTTTCATCTGCCTTACCTCCATACATCTCAATCCATGCCAACATCATTTCAGGTCATATGACCACAATATCCTACTATCTCAATTTCTTTCTTCCACTCTGGTTCTTTTCCAACCCATATTCCATGAAGCTTCTAGAATGACCTTTTAAAATGTCATCAGATTAGGTCTTTCCTTGCTTTACATCCTTTAATAACTCCTACTTTAAGAATTAAATCTTGTCTTTGCAAAGCCTTGTATGATCAAGCTCCACCTTCTTCTCCACCCTCATCTCAGATCACGCCCATCCCAACTCCTCATCATTCCTCAGAAACACAGAGCTCATTGTGCTATTCAAGCACTCTGAATTCTTTCTGTTTCAGAGTTTCCTCCTTGCTGATCACTGAAACTTCTAACTCCCTCATAGCATTCTCACTTTCATTCTTAAGTTTTTGCTTAAAGATTGTCTGAAGAAGCACACCTTATAATTCTTTATAATGAAACGTCTTTCCCCAATTACATGGGATAACATCACCTCATTTTCCACATAAAAGTACCAAACATTAAGCTCTGACTTGTTTACTTGCTGATTCTTTGACTTTTCCCCTAGAATATGAGGACTTCCTGACATCAAGAACCTTACCTGCTTGGTCACTATGATATTTACTAAACTTATCTTACTGTCTGGCCCATAGTGAATGCTCACTAATTGATTAATTTATTTGTTAGTTAATTAATTAGTTTAACTAATCAGACCATATAGGTTTCCCTCACCATTATACTACAAATTTCTTAAAAGTATCGATCATAACTTATTTATCTGTATAAATAAATTATAAATAAATTAAGGAGTTCTGATAGCATAGTGGCTACTAGTTAAGCTTCTAATCTCAAGGTCAGAAGTTCAAAACTACCAACCATTCCATGGAAGAAAGATAAGGCTTTCTGTTCCCATAAAGATTTACAGAAACTCTCTACAGGGTTGCTATGATTCGGATCTGATTCCATGGCACATAACCCCATCATCACTGCCACCACATGGAATAAATTAAAGAGAAACTGCTACCGAAGGAATTGTGTCCCCTGTTCTAAAAAAAAGATATATTAAAGCCCTAACCACTGGTACCTTTAAATGTGACCTTGTTTGGGAATCAATTCTTTGAAGATGTTATTAGTTAACATGATGTCATACTGGAGTAGGATAGGTACTAACCCAATATGAATGACATCCTTATAAAAGAGGAGAAGAGACAAGCAGGAAGAGAGAGAGGAAGGAAGACAACTATATGAAGATGGAGACAGAGACTAGAGTGATCTTCAAGTCAAGGATCATGGCCCAACATCAGAAGCTAAAAGAGAAGTAAAAAACAGATTCTCCATCCAAGCCCTCAAAAGGAATCAACACCCTCATTTCAGAACAAGTTTTTGTTCTTATAATCTACCAAATTTGGTTGAATTCATATAGTAGCTCTAATACAGAGAATATGTTTTGTTTTGCTTTTAATTGGTTAGTGTCTTTATATAGTCATCATAGGTTCATATTTGCAGATATGGATAAAAAATATTCAGAAACAACAAAATAGACAACTAAATGGTCAAACCTCAAATGCTAATAGAAAGCATAAAATGCTATTTACATAGCATTTGCATTATATTAGGTACTATTGGAAACATAGAAATGATTTAAAGTAGACAGGAACATGTGAACAAGGATCTCTAGTGAATAGGTAACAGTAGGATAAGCACTAGGTTGACAGTTCAAACTCCACACACAGTCACTATACAGGAGAAAGATGAGGACCTCTACTCCCATAAATATTTACAGCCTTGGAAATCCTACACCGAATCACTATAAGTACAAATCAACTTATAGATTTGGTTTTGATTTAGTTTGGGAGGATGTGCTTAGGTTGTATGCAAATACCATTTTACAAAAAGGGCTTGAGAATTTAAATATCTATGGAGATCTTGTAACCAATCCTCAAAGATACTTGAGGGATGACTGTTCACACAAATTATATAAATCAAGAAGGGTGGTTGTACAGTAGAAGACATTCAATAAATAATTTTTAATTGATGAAAAGACAAAGTATGCACATAGATAATATGTTCCTCAAGCTATAATCATACCATAAAACATCTTCTATAAGGTCATCAGTTTGAAACTACCAGTCATTCCACAGGAGAAAATATGAGGGTTTCTGTTCTGTAAAGATTTACAGCTTCGGAAACCCTATCAGAGTGGCTATGAGTTGGAACCCATTCCACAGCACACCACCACCACCATCATAAACTCAAAACTTAATACCTAAAGAGCAAATTAAAACACATCAGGACTTCAAGTTTCAGGATTTTTGCTGTTTATAGCAGTCTCCCATTCAAAGTTCAATGTCGTTCAGGTATTCATGTCTGCTCTTTTCCCAGTTATAACAAAACCAGAAAACATCTGCATCTTCACGTAAATACAGTTTATGATTTCAGAAAATGTTACTCATTTAAAAATCTGACCTCGTAAGCACATTTTTAAAGTAAAACAGACTAATTTGGTAAGCACTGTTCCTGAAGAGTACATGTTCTTTAATCATAAAAACCTCTAAATCATTTCGGTTGTCATTCAGAATAATGAAAAGAATCTTTTTGAACCAAGTTGTTGATAACAAACTCAGAGTCTGAAAGTCAAATTAGGGCTTGGAAGAGTATAAGAGTAGGAAATATAAATAGTTTATCTTAAAAAATAAAATAAAATGTGTTGGGATTGAAAGCAATCATCCTTTCATGCTTATATTTTGGACTAAAGTCTTATATAGCAATCACAAAATTAGGACCATAAATGCTAGAATTAATGAAAGATCAGTTCATAATAAAATAAAGAAAACAACTGTATTTTTTAAGTTAACATTTTCACATTAGCCTTGACTCTATTTGGAAAACATACTTTTGCTGTTTTGGTTTCACAAGAAATAGGTATTTGTAGTCTTCTCTTTAGATTCTGGTTTGAAACAACTGTTTATACTTTAACTATTGTTGTTGCTGTTGTTAAGGCCATTGAATCGGTTCCAACTCATAGCGACCACATATAGGATTTCAGAGGAGGAACTGATCATTTCAATTTGCTGACTTTGCAATTCAAACAACTTTGCACTTGAGTGCATTATCCCACAGTACCATACCAGAACTCCATACTTTAACTATATGGGGTTAGACAATTTGAACAACACTCAAAATAATAGTCCCTCTAAAACAGATTTGAGAAAAAATTCAAGAAATTAAAATAATATAATATAGGAAAATTGGAACATGTCAAAAATGAAATGGAATACAAAATGTTCAATAGCCTAGGTATTAATAAGCTGAATTGTTCAAGATTCAAAATGGACTGGAACTGGTCACTTTGAGTCAGATAATCATAGGGTTACTATGCTGGGAGTCACATAGTGAAAGGAAATGGCATTACATTCCCTGTCAAAAAAGACATTTCAAGATCAGTCTTGAAGTACAATGCTGTTTGTGACAGGATAAGAGTCATACGCCTACAAGGAAGTTAATACCATTAACTTTAAGTTAATACCATTGTTGTTCAAATTTATGCACCAGTCACTAAAGTCAAGAGAAATTGAAAAATTCTACAAACATCTTCAGTGTGCAATTGGTCAAACACATAATCAAGATGTATTGATAATTACTGGTAATTGGAATGTGAAAGTTGGGGGGAAATGAAGGATTAGTAGTTGGAAAATATTGCCTTGGTGATAGAAATAATGCTAGAGATCACATGACAGAATTCTGAAAAACCAATGACTTATCCATTGAAAATACCTTTATTTGAACAACATAACAGCAATCTAATTGATTACATCTGTGGGAAGAGATGGTGAAAGAGCACAATATCATCAATAAAAACAAGGCCAGGAACCAGTTGTGGAACAGATCATCAATTGCTCATATGCAAGTTCAGACTGAAGCTGAATAATATTTTTAAAAGTCTATGAGAGTCAAAATACAACTTTGATCATGTCCCACCTGAATTTAGAGGCCATCTCAAGAACAGATTTAATACATTAGACACCAGTGACTGAAGACCAGAAAAACTGTGGGAAGACATCAAAAACATTATACAGGAAGTGAAAATTCATTAAAAAGACAGAAAAATATCAAAATGAATGTCAGAAGAAACACCAATATTTGCTTTCCAGAGTAGAAATGTTAAAGTGAATCGAAGAAATAAGGTAGAAAAAGCACTGAACAGAAAATTTCTAAGTAAAATTGCTGAACAGAGAAGACAAAGTAAAGCATTAAAACAAAATATACAAAGACTTGGATTTAGAAAACCAAGAGGGAAGAACATACTCAGCATTACTCAAACTGAAAAAAATGAAGAAAAAATTCAAACATCGACTGGAAATGTTGAAGGATTGTGTGGACAAATCTTCATCAGTATTTTAAGTCCCTATCACTTTCAACTTATGATATGCAAATGATACAACCTTATTTGTATCATCTGCATATCATAGGTTGTTACTGAGTCTTCTTCCAATCTTCATGCTATGCTTTTCTTCATGTAGTCTAGCATCTTGGAGTATTTGCTCAACATAAAGAATAACTATGGTGAAAGAGTATAGCCCTGGCACATACCATTCAGTATCACTTTATTTTATTCAAATTACTGCCTCTTGGTCTAAGCACAAGTTACTCATGAGCACCAATAAGTGTTCTGAAATGGTTGATGTTCAGTCATTTCAAGAATTAACATATGATCAAGAACCAATGATACTGAAAGAAGTCCTAATTGCACTGAAGGCATTGGCTAAAAGCACGACTTCAGGAATTGGCAGAATATAAATTGAAATCCAAAAACAAAATGATATAGCATTGGAAGCAGTCATTCATCTATGTCAAGAAATTTGGAAAAGAGCTACCTGGCCAACTGACCCATTCCAAACAAAGGTGACCACACAAAATGCAGAAATCATTGAGTGATATTATTAATATCATATGCAAACAAAACTTTTGCTGGAGATAACTAACTAATGTCTGCAACATTACATCAATAGAGAATATCAGAAATCCAAGCCAGATTCAGAAAATGATGAGAAATTAGGGGTTTCCAATCATGGAGTCCTGGTGTGGCACTGTGGGTTAATGTGCCAGACTACAAAGCGGTTTGAACTGCAAGGTCGGTGGTTCAAGATCACCAGAAACTCCTTGGAAACCCTATATAGGATCGCTAGAGGGGCAGAACTGACTCGACAGCACTTAACAACAACTACAATCATTGATGATGACAAATGGATCTTGGTTGAAAGCAGAGAATACCAGAAAGATATCTACTTGTGCTTTATTGTTTATGCAAAGGCTTTCAACTCTAAATCAGGACAAGTTATAGATAACACTGGGAAGAATGGGTATGTCAGAACATTAAATTGTTCTCATGAGGAACCTATACATAGACCAACAGGCAGTTGTTCGAACAGATCAAGGGGACACTGAATGGTTTAAAATCAGGAAGGTGTGCACTGGTATTGGATTTTTTCACCATACATATTCAATCTCTATACTAACAAAAATTTAGACAAGCTGAAGAAGAACATGGCATCAGGATTCAAGGAAGATTCTTTAACAACCTGTGACATGCAGATGATACAACATTGCTTGCTGAAAGCAAAGATGACTTAAAATATTGGTGAAGATAAAAGACTACAGCTTTCAATATGAGTTGCACTTTGTCTTAGAATGGGTTCTTTATAGAAGCAAAACCAGTAAAATTTGTATATGTGAATATATATAAAGAGAAGTTTATATTAAGGAAATGGCTCTCAACTGTAGAGTCCCAAGTCCCCAGTGGAAAAAAAAGGAGCAAGCTTTTTCTGCATGTCCATTGTATTAGGAGCAGGCTACACTCCCAAAGAAACATCCTTTTGATTGATTGGCTGTTCATAGCCAATCATCAAAGAGTTAACTACGCCTACCTATAACCAATCATCATAGAGTTAACTATCAACTACCAAACCACTGGGAATCCTGGTCTAGTCAAATTGGCACAAAACCCTAACTATCATAGTCCACCCCTTGTCAACTTGGCACCTATAAACCATATGCATAATCTCTAAATAAAGAAAACTGTAAAGTCATACTTGGGCCTAACATAATATAGAAAGTGTTCAACCTAAAAACACATCAGACCATTTACATTTAATATTTCACAAATTAACAAAGTAAACATATTTGATGCACAAATATTAAGCAGAACAAAAAATCTACATTAATTGAAATGTCCAAAGGATGCATTTTGCAAGCCAGCCTCCTCCTCCTAGGTACACAGTCTTATTCAGTCCACAGGCCTAGAGCCCACAGCTACTCTGTCTTTCTGTACCACCTCCTCTGCCACTCTCTCTGCTATTGCCTCTGCTGTTAGCACATTTCTAGGTAAGAGTTTCATGTTCAACTATTCCTATTTTTCTAGGTTGGGATCTCATGTTCCACTATTCCTCACCTTTCATAATGGTCCTGCTTCTGAAATGCTTCCTTTTAAACCTAGCTGGATGGGAAACTAACCAATCTCAGCCTTAGAGCTTACAGTTTTGAAAATCACAATTAATACTGCTAACAAGTATTCACAATTGAATTATAAAATACTATCGGTATCATCTTTATTTTTTTTAATCAGTATCATCTGGAGTTCTGGTGTGGCACTGTGGGCTAATGCGTCAGACTGCAAAGTCGTTTGAACTGCAAGGTCAGTGGTTCAAGCTCACCAGCTGCTCCTTGGAAACCCTTTACAGGGTCGCTATGGGTCGGAATCGACTTGATGGCACTTAACAACAACATCAGTATCATCTACCACTCATCTGTCAGTTTGTCATACTATGATGGCTTGTGTGTGGCTCTGATTATGGAAGCTATGTCACTGGTGTTTTAATTGCCAGTAGGTTCACCCATGGTGCAAAGTTTTCAGCTGAATTTCCAGACTAAGACAGACAAGGAAGAAGGATAGTTAGTCACTGAATACTTTGTCACTGAAAACCTTATGACTAGCAATGGAACACTGTCAGCACTAGAATATTATCTGAAGCAAGATGAAGAGGACCAGAATATTGTCAGATATAGTGCCAGAAAATGAACCCCTCAGATTAGAAAACACTCAAAATATGACTGGGGTAAAGCTGCCTCCTCAAATAGATTTAATATTGGTGATGTGAATGGAGTAAATCATTTGGGACCTTCACTTAATGATGAAGTACAATTTTAAATGAAGAGAAAGAGATGTAAACATTCACTGGTAGTCAAAATATGGAATGTAAGAAGTATGAATCCAGGAAAATTGGAAGTTGTCAAAAATGAAATGGCATGCATAAACATCAATATGCTAGTCATTGTTGGTTGCTAGTGTTTAAGTGCTGTCAAATTGGTTCCAACTCATAACAACCCTGTGTAGGGTTTCTGAGGAGCAACTGGTGAGTTTTAACTTCTGACCTTGCAGTCCAATGTTTTATCCTAGGCATCAGTGAGCTAAAATGGACTGGCATTGGTCATTTTGAATCTCACAATCATGTTTTACTATGTAAGGAATGACAAATAGAAGAGAAATTATGTTGCATTCATTATCAAAAAGGACTTCTTTGCAAATACCTTTTAAGAAAGATGCTGGAGATCAAATGATAAAATTTTGCAATAACAATGACTTCTTTGCAAAAACATAAAAGATGACTATACACATGGACCTCACTAGATGGAATACACAGAAATCAAATTGGCTACGTCTGTGGAAAAATACATTAGAAAGTTCCATATCATCAGCCAAAACAAGGCCAGAGGCAGACAATGGCATCAATTGCTCATATGCAAGTTCAGGCTGGAGCTGAAGAAAATTAGAACAAATACATGAGCCAAAATATGACCTTGAAAATATACCCCACCTAAATTTAGAGATCATCACAAGAACAGATTTGATGACTCAGACATTAATGACTAAAGACCAAAAGAGCACATCATACAGGAAGAAAGTAGAAAGTAATTAAGAAGAAATAAAAGAAGTTTAAAATGCTGAAAGAGGACTTAAAATACTTACTGATGAAGATCAGAGTGGGCTTCACACACGTCTCACAGCTCCTACAGGATCCACAATCAACACTCGTGGAAGTAGCAATCAACAAACCAAGTAATGCATTAGACAAATCTGCTGCATAGGACCTCTTTAAAGTATTCAAGAGCCAAGATATTAGTTTAAGGATTAAGGCGTGCCTGACCTAAGCCATGTATTTTTAATAGCCTCATATCCCTGTGAAAGCTGGGTAATAAGTAGGAAAACCATAGAAGAATTAGTTCATTTGAGTTATGGTATTGCAGGAGAGTATTGAAAGTACCATAGACTGCCAGAGAAAAACCAAATCTGTGTTGGAAGAAGTATAGCCAGAATTCTCATTAGAAGGCAGGATGGTAAGATTTCATCATCTCTCATACTTCATAGAGGTTATCAGGAGGAACCAGGACATCATGCTTGGTAAAGTGGAAGGTCAGTGAAAACAAGGAAGACCCCCGAAGAGATGAATTTGCACAGTGGCATCAGCAGTGGTCTCAAGCATAACAATTGTAAGGATGGCAAAGAACCGTGCAGTGTTTTGCTAAGTGTTGTTCATAGGGTTGCTATGAGTTGGAACTGACGCAAAGGCAGCTAATAACAACAACAGCCATTTTTCTTGCATAAGCTACTTTAAAACACTGAGACTAAAATTTTTGTTTGTTTGTTTTTTGTTTTTGTTTTCAATGTTTTATTGTGACTTATATAATAGTTTACATGAGAGAACTCTAGTTTTACATTCATTCCATCGCATATCATTACAATGCCATGGTTCCAATCCCCTCCATGCATCAACTCCCAACCAAAGGGCATATCCTGGAAACCTCTGCACTTCTCCACCCCCTCCTCCCCCTAGTCTTCGGCCCACAGTTCCTCTCCCTCTCTGGATCCAAAGTCCCCAGCCGCTCCATCCCTCCATGTCATCATCCCTGTCTCCATCTCAGGCATCCCTGCTTCTCTGGGTAGGGTCCCGCTCTCGGCTCTTCTCTGTTGGTGGTCCCAGAGACCTCCACTCCTAGACTAGAGAAACAGTAGCTCCCTTTCTTGCCACAAAATGTCCACCTTTGCATTTCCAACACTCACAATCAGTCCTGACAACCATTATTCACTACAGCATCGCGCATAACCCATCTGTATTTCATTTCATCAGCTCCACCTAGACAAATTGGATAGTACTCACTGGTGATTCTGCCTTCCTCCATGCCCCCTAGCTCTAGGTTCCCTCTTGAAAGCTTGTAAGCCAGTTACTTCTTGCCTTTGTAGTCCCTCCTTCCCCATTTGGGTATCCAATGTCCAAGTTGCCCATCTCTGTCCACTCTGTGTGGAGGGCGTGGGAATGTTGAGACTAAAATTTTAAGATGTGCTATTTTAAAAGGCTTAATCAGATTGATCTCCAATTTACTTTAGTTTAGGAACAATGGTGTCCTACCACAGTCTAGTTTTGACATTGTTTTTTCACTATTATGATGGAATCTTTATTGAGGCAGCAAAAGCACTTGAAACATTTCCACGTGATAGTGCTATAGCCTGGATGCCAGCACTAGCTCTGTATCATCACTACATAAGCAATTTACCATCAACAAATTAATGTCTCAGGCAATTCGTACCAAGAACAACACTGAATTCTAGCTTTATATAAATTTTAGACAAGACAGGGATGTGATGCATAAAAATAGGTCATTTACAAAACACAAACAAAGAAGAGAGAGTTAAAAAAAATGCCATCAAATTTTATTTTCAGTATGATCCACAGAGTTTGCTTAGGAAATTTCAACTTCCAACTTTTTTTTTTAAAAGGAAGTTGCTCCACTTTTATTTTCAAATATGTACAGCTGCTTAGCTCTTGGCAAAAATATTGACAGATGAGAATGTGTGTCAAAAATTTAGTAGGAAAAAAGAATTCTGTCAATTCAATTTGCAAAATGAGTAATCAGTTCTTTATCAGCTGAAAAATAAGTATTTTAATAAAGTATTACGAAAGTTTTATTAAACAAAATAATCATATGTCATTAATCTCTACTTATTTGGAGTACTTATTAAGAGTCCTGGTGTGGCACTGTGGGTTAATGCACCAGACTACAAAGCCATTTGAACTGCAGGGCCAGCAGTTCAAGAGCACCAACCGTTCCTCGGAAGCCCTATGCAGGGTCGCTATGGGTCAGAACTGACGTGATGACATTTAATAACAACAATTTGGAGTTCTAGTGTGACACTGTAAGATAAGCACTGAACTGCTAACTTCTAATTTTGGGGCTCAAACCCTCCAGCTCCTCCTCAGAAACCTATACAGGGTCTCTGTGAGTTGGAACTAACTATATGGCACTTAACAACAATATATGCATAATTATGATAATGGTGGAGGTAGCGTTTATGTGTTGTGCAGTCGGTTCAGACTCATTTGTTCTTGTTGTTAAGTACCGTGGAGTCAGTTCTGACTCATAGTGACTCTACACAAGGTTTCCAGGGCTGCGAATCTTTATGGGAGCAGAAAGCCTCATCTTTCTCGCATAGAACAGCTGGTAGTTTCTAACTGCTGGACTTTATAGGCTAGCAGCCCAAGTCATAACCACTACGCTACAAGAGATCTTTAGTTATGGTAATAGTCAAATAAAATAAGTATAATATGTGATGAGTTGATGTTGTTGTTGTTAAGTGTTGTAGATTCAATTCAGACTCATGAGCATGTATAGGGTTTTTGAGTGAGTGGCTGATGGCCTTGAACTGCCAACCTTGTTTGCTGCTATTCAAAGATTGACAATTGTTTCATGCTATTCAAAGGATTGACAAATTGAACAGTGTTTAAATTATTAAAATAATGACAAGATCAAATAATCACCATAATAATAATTCCACTAAGCATTAAGATTTTGTTTTGCTTTGGTTTTCCAAGATGTTCATTAACTTTGACGTTGTTTTGTTTTATCAGTTTACGCCTTTTAAAAATTACTTCCAGTTCAGCCCTCCAATTGTCCAGCCAAACATAATCTCCTTATGACACCACTTAACTTTACCCAAAAGAGAGCACAGCTCTCAGTGTTTTGATTTAATGCAGTGCACCGCAGGGAACACTTCAACAAATTATGAGATTGTTTGAGAAAGAACATACAATATTTATGGGACTAGTTACAAATCACAGTTTAGCTATCAATGTTTGTCCCTAAATTGATGAATTTCAAAACCTTTTAAATAATTGGTGTAACTGTACAGCCAGTAAAATTAATAGAATGTATCCTGAATGGGGAATACAATGACTTCATAAGATAAGCACTGGACGGTGAACCACGAGGTCTGTGATTGGAGCCTGTCTGTCACTCAGCTGGATAAAGATGGAGTTTTCTGCTCCCATGAGCATTGAAAGCCTCAGAAAGCCTATAGAGTTGCTATGAGTCGATAGCACTATACAACAAGAAGAGGCTACATGAGGGTGGAGATAGTTGGCTGTTTTTCACTTCTATATTGCACTGAAAACAGTGCCTGGTACCTAGTAGGTAGGTATTCCATAAGTATTTGTTAAGTAAATTATCAAATCAACTAAATGTTCTTCTTTTACAAATTCTGATCTTACTGATTACAGGAAATAATAACTTTCAAATTTCAACCCTTTATCATAATATTTTATCACTTTAAAATACATAATATATAATAACATATTTCTTACATCTATATATTGATATATCTTCAAAGTGTTTACAAAATTTTGTGAAAAACTAAGGAAGCTATTATGTTCGCTCAATAAATGAAAAGTGGTTGCTAAGAAGCAAAATACTATGCCCCAAATAATCATTTAATAAAAAAGTTTAAACTATAATTCGTATAGTACAATTTCTCATTCAATAGTTCTTTAATTATATAAGAAAATCCTGTCTGTTCTCCGTATATAGTAATATATATCATCTAGTTACAGATCGGGCTGTGAACAGCAAGGTCAGCAGTTTGCAACTACCAGCTGTTCCGCGGGAGAAAGATGAGGCTTTCTGCCTCCGTAATGATTTACAGCCTCAGAAACCCTGTACAGGGTCGCTATGAGTCGGAACCGACTCCTTGGCACACAACAACAACAACATACTTGAGTGAAGAGGTGAAAGACTAATACCCTAAGAAGAAAATTAATTTGCAATAAAGATGACCTAAAGGAAAACAAGAAAATTTTAGTCAGTCTTTCAGATTTTCAGGGAGGCTTCCAGGAACCACTGTTCCATGCAGCACAGGCTACTGTTGTGAACTATGGAATTTGAATTTGAGAGTCAATAAATCTTGGATATTATCTACCCCAAATGTTTGATTTCATAGGTCAGGTGACTGAGGTTAAATGAAGAGAAGTTAATTGCTTAATGTCATATAACAACAGATAATAGAATTCAAACTGCAATTTCAGATTTCTGACTCCCTTAAATTCAACTTTTACTTCAGTTATATAGAGACTCACAGAAATAGAATAAAATATTTAGAAAGATCTCCATCTTGGAATTTACATATATGTTACTAAAAGAATCAACCACTGAATCAATGCCAGATTAGGAAGAGACACTATACTACATAAACAACCAGAATGGTGAGAGCTGTTCATTCCCATGTAATTGTGTACTCCTAATAGGCAGTTGTTCGAACAGAACATGGGAACACTGACTGGTTTAAAATTTAAAAAGATGTGCAACAAGGTTGTATTCTTTCACCATACTTATTCAACCTGTATGCTGAGCAAATCATCTGAGAAGCTGGGTTATATGAAGAAAAACGTAGCATCAGGATTGGAGGAAGACTAATTAACAATCTGCATTATGCAGATGATACACCCTTGCTTGCTGAAAGTGAAGTGGACTTAAAACATTTACTGATGAAGATCAAAGAGCACAGCCTTTGATATGGATCACATCTCAATGTAAAGGAAACAAAAATCCTCACCACCACGGGACCAATAAACAGCATTCTTATCAATGGAGAAAAGATTGAAGTTGTCAAGGACTTCATTCTTGAATCAACTATCAATAAATACTCAAGGAAGCAGTACTCAAGAAATCAAACCACATATTGCATTAGGCAAATCTGTTGCACAAGACCTTTTTAAAGTGTTGACAAGCAAAGATGTCAGCTTGAGGACTAAGGTGTGCTTGACCCAAGCCATGGTATTTTCAATAACCTCATATGCATGTGAAAGCTGGACAGTGAATAAGGAAGACCATAGAAGAATTGATGCTTTTGAGTTTTGGTGTTGGAGGAGAATATTGAAAGTGCCATGGGCTGCCAAAAGAACCAATAGATCTGTTTTGGAAGAAGTGCAGCCAGAGTGCTCCTTGGAGGCCAAAATGGCTAAACTTCATCTCTCATACTTTGGACATATTGTCAGGAGGGGCCAGTCACTGGAGAAGGATATCATGTTTGGTAAGGTGGACCGTCAGACAAAAAGAGGGAGACCCCCAGCGAGATGGATTGGCCAAGTGGCAGCGTCGATGGACTCAAGCATGGCAACAGTAGTGAGGTTGGCCCAGGATCAGGCAGTGTTTCTTTCTGCTGTGTATAAAGTCACTATGAGTCAGTACTGAAACAACAATTACACCACTCATCTGTCATTTGTTGTACTGTTTTGACTTAAATGCTGCTGTGATTCTGGAAGCTATGCTGCAGGTATTCTAAATACCAGCAGGGTCACCCATGGAGGACAGATTTCAGCTGAGCTTTGAGCTGAATATTTAGTATCTGAATATTTAGTCACTAAAAACTTAACCAATAGTAGTGAAACACTGATAGCAGCAAAATATTGAAACATGAGGAAGAGCAGCAAAATAGTGTCAGAAAAAGTGAGTGTCAGAGAAGGTGAGCCCCTCAGATTGGAAGGCACTCAGAATACGACTGGGGAAGGCTTCCTCCTCAAAACACAGTTGACCATTATACTACGAATGGAGTAAAGCCTGTGAGAACTTCATTAGCTGATGGGGCACTATTCAAAATAAAGACAAAGAGCTGTTAATATCCATTAAGAACAAGAACATGGACTATAAAAAGTATGAATCTGGGAACACTGGAAATTAACAAAAATGAAATGGAATGCATAATCATAGATATCCTAGGTATTATTGAGTTGAAATTGACTGGTATTGACAATTTTGAATCTGATAATCACATGGTTTACTATGCTGGGATTGAAAAACTGAAGAGGAATGGTGTCGCATTCATTATCAAAAAGAACATATCAAGATGTGTCTTGAAGTATTACATTGCCTAGAAGAACATCACGCTTGGTAAAGTGGAGGGACAGTAAAAAAGAGGGAGATCCCCAATGAAATGGATTGGTGCATTGGCTGCAACATGGGCTTTAATGTTGCAGTTGCAAGGATGGCTCAGGATGAGTGGTGTTGCATTCTGTTATATACAGGGCCACTGTAAGTAGAAATGGAATTGACAGAACTTAACAGCAACAAATGACTTTTAAAAACTATATTTGCATATTTGAATAAAATTCCATATGGTTACCTGCTTTTTGAAGGTTGAGGTGAAAAACATCTAAACATGATTCAGCCATGATCCCTCCACCTAAAATAACAAGAGTTTACATTTTACAAAAACTCTTTACATTAATCTCAGAGTAATTAACTGTATTAGATATATTCAGGTAATTGAATATTATCTAAACATTAATATCATTTGGCAGAATAGTTAACGGCTTGGGGAAATGCTTATAATGAGTTAAATCAGAAAAAAAAAAGCAGTTATAAATTATACCCACAACATTTTTGCAATTAAAAATAATACACGCATATATATGCACAGAAAAACTGGAAGGATATGAAGTAAAACATTAATAGTGATTCTCTCTATCTGATTCTTATTTTCTTCTAGCAACATTTGCTTTCTATTTTGTTGTAAATATTATGCATTACCTTTGAAATTGAAAATGTGGTACTTAATAAGCAAATATTTGATTAAAATTATGGAGTAGACTTACATACCTTTAGTCTAGCTTTGGTGGTAGAGACATGTATCAATCCATTTGATTATTGACTTCAAACACTGAAGTAGATTAGCAAGAGGAATTCAGATCAGCAATGCTCCGAGTCCTCCTAAATTTTTTTCATTTGCAAAACTGATCTAAGTTTGAGTTATTTAATCTTGTCAAAATATTATCTCCAGCCTTTAGGAATGCATTTTAAAGGTGTTTCCAAAATATAAAAATATGTTTGGACAAAAATTGGTCTTTTAAATAACATTTGGATGACATATATAAAAAGGCTAGAAACATTTAAAAGTTAAAGACAAAAATACTTTACAAAATAACTTTTAGGTTTATTCTGACCATTTGAAGAATAACTTTAAAAAGTGAAACTGACTTCAAGATGAGAGTCACTGTAATTTGTAACTTGATGCAAGGTGTCTAAGGCAAAACAAGACCATTTTCTTGATTGACATAGGGCAAGTAAATTCCCCATAAATCTATCCAGTCACAAATCAAATGAAAAATGCTCTGAAACCAAACAATTATGACTCTTAAAATAGAAAGTTTCTTGAGGTTACAAGAGACCACAACCTTATAACCAACAAAAGAGCATTTTATAAGTAGGAATAGCCTTCTATTTTGAGTGACGCACTCTGTGTTCAATTCCCAGTGACAAAGCTGAAGTTATTCCTTTGTGCATTTCAGGGATGATACCAGGAAGGGAAAACTTTGTGTGTGGTCTGTGTTTTTGGAGTAATGACAGATAACTGAAAAGCTATCAAAAGACAATTGATAATATGTCCAAATTTCATGTGGAGTCAGTGTTCTCTAAACAATGGAATTTTCAATGATAAAATGGGATCATTTTGATTTATTTTCTTAATTTTAGTGTGAGTATGATATTATCCCCCTGAAGTCCGTTACTGAATACTGATTACAGATTTAAAATAACTGTTTGCCCAAGTACGCTATTCTTAAATTACACTGTGCATTGCTCACCATTTAGCATTGCCTAGTTTTATGTTTGTTGTCTGTGTGCCTGAGCCAGTCTTCCTATTAACAATAGGGCTCATGCTTACACTGTTTCTGGAGGAGATCTCTTGACACATGGCTTCAATCTCCTTTCTCTGGCTGTGTGTGAAGTGAACCGGTTGGCAAATACCAAGTCTACACAGCAGCAATATAGGCTGCTGTTCTTGTACTAAACTGAGGTTTTGTCGTTATAGCAGAAATGAACTTCCCACATGTGCAATGTGATGAGAAGAAAGGAAGTAAGACAGGGGTGGAAGACTTTATATAGAAAATAATTTAAAGACTAAATATAGAAAAAAAAATTTAAACTGGTACTGTTAATTGTATATACTGTTGTGTTGTTGTTGTTAAGTACCGTGGAGTCGGTTCCAACTCATAGCTAACCTGTACAGGGTTTCCAAGGCTGTAAATCTTTACGGGAGCAGAAAGCCTCATCTTTCTCCCACGGAACCGCTGGTAGTTTCGAACTGCCGACCTTGAGGTTAGCAGCCCGATTCGTAACCACTATGCTACCAGAGCTCCTTATTGTATATATTACTGATGTTCTTTGTTAGGTGCCATCAAGTAGGCACCAACTCAGAGAACCTAGGCAAAACAGAATGAAACACCATTCGGTCCAACACCAAGCTCACAATTTATGCTACATTTGAGCCCATTGCTGCTGCCACTGTGTCAGTACTCCCTTTGGGGGGTCTTCCTCTTTTCTCCAACTCTCCACTTTACCAAACATGATGTCCTTCTCCAGGAACCGGTCCCTACTGATAATATGTCCAAAGTATGAGAGACGACGTCTGGCCATCCTCTATTCCAAAGAACATTCTGGTTGTACTTTTTCCAACATAGACTGACTTGATCTTTTGGGAGTCCGTGGTACTTTTAATATTCTTCACAACACCATAACCCAATTGCATCAAGTCTTCTATGGTCTTCCTTATCCATTGTCCAACATTCATATACATATGAGGTTATTGAAAATACCATGACTTAGGTCAAGTGCACCTTAGTCCTCAAACTGGCATCTTTGCTTTTGAGCACTTTAAAGAGACCTTGTACAGTAGATTTGCCTATTGCAATATTTTGATTTCTTGACTGCTGCATCCGTGAATGTTGATGGTGGAGCAGAACAAAATGAAGTCTTTAACAATGTCAATCTTTTCTCCATTTATATGAATGTTATTTACTGATCCAGTGGTGAGGAGTTTTGTTTTCTTTACATTGAGGTGCAAACCATACCAATGGCTGTGGTCTTTGATCTTCATCAATAACTATTTTAAGCCCCCTTTGCTTTCAGCAAGCAAGGTAGTATCATCTGAATATTGTAGGTTGTTAAGGAGCCTTCCTCCAATCTTATGCCATATTTTTCTTCATATAATCCAGTTTTTCAGATTATTTGCTCAGCATACAAAGTAAATAAGTATGGTGAAAGCATACAACCATTTGGTGTTCCTTGAACAACTCTCTCTTGGTCTATGTACAGATTCCTCATGAGAACAATTAAGTGTTCCAGAATACTCATTTTCCACAAAGTTATCCATAGCTTGTCATGATCCAAATAGTTGAAAGCATTTGCATATTCAATAAGACACAGGTAAACATCTTTCTGATATTCTCTGCTTTAAGCCAAGATCCATGTGACGTCAGCCATGTTATCCCTCGTTCCATGTTCTCTTCTAAATCTGGCTTGAACCTCTGGAATTCTGTCAATGTATGCTTGAAGCTGTTTTTGAATTCTCTTTAGCAAAATTTTACTTGCATGCAATATTAATGTTATTGTCCAATGATTTCTGCATTCCACTGGGTCACCTCTCTTTGAAATGAGCATAATATGGATCTCTTCCAGTCAGTTGGCCAGGTAGTTGTCTTCCAAATTTCTTGACGTAGGTGAGTGATTGCTTATAGTGCTGCATCAGTTTGTTGAAACATTTCTGCTTGTATTCCATCAGTTCCTGGAGACTTGCTCTTTGCCACTGTTTTCAATGCATCTTGGACTGCTTCCTTCAGTATCATTGGTTCTTTTTTTAAGTTTTTGTTGTGAATTATGTGTTAGTTTACATGGGTGAACATTATCTTTACATTCATCCTATCATATTTTGTTCCATTGCAATGATTACAATCCCCTGCATGCATCATCAAACAATCAAAGGGTACACCCCATACACCTGCCCCATGGCCGCCAGCACACAGCCCCTATCCTTCCCTGAGTCCAGAGTCCCCAGCCGCTCCTTCTGTCCACATCATCATCTCTGCCTCCATCCCTAGTGACACTGCCTCCCCGGACAGAGTCTTGCACTTCACTTTTCTCCCTTGATGGTTCCAGGGATCTCCGCTCCTGGACTGCAAAATCAGTCACTATCCTCTTTTTATTACCAAACATTTACATTTACCTTTCCAACACTCACTGTCAGACCTGATAGCAATCATTCCCTATTGAACCACAGGAGCTCTATCTCCCTCACCTTTTATCAGCCCCATCCAGACAGGTTGGAAAAAATTCAGTGGAGAGTCTATCTTTCCCTGTATCCTCTGGAGCTAGGTTCCCTATTGAATGCTTGTATGCCAGTCATTTCTTGCCTTTGTCGTCACCCCATTTTGGGTAGCCAATGTCTAAGTTCCCCATCCCTGTCGACCCTGTGTACCAAGGGGATGGGGATGATCCTCACTGTAAAGATTTGTCCGCTCTTTTGTTATACTGCATCCACAAGCATAGGTCAAGTTCATCCACTTGCAGTGGGTTACTCTTTTTTTCCCTCTTCTTTCTTCCTCTAGTCGTGTTTTGATCATCCAGCCACTGATGCCAAGTCAAATGCAAGTGTGGGTGTTCTTGTGCATCTCCCATCACTTCATATCAGCTGGATGCTTCACTTTCTGTTCTAGTTCTCTGGGCCCATGTCCCTGCCCCTGGGCCCAAGAGTCCCCAGGTCTTGTTAATACAGGTTAATAGGAGTCTATTGAATGTGATCAGACTTAGTTCACTACCTCAATGATTTTTTTTTCCCCCACTTTCCCTTAACAGTAACCAACGTGGTCAGCAGCCGGACCGTATGCATGCTAGTGTATTACATTTGAGTTTTAGTCTTGGAAGGGGGTTTGCCTTGAGGGGTCCTGACCACTTGCCTTGATGGCTCTCTGGGGGAACATCTTGCTTTGTCTTGTATTAGTCATCAGACAGCCATAATTGTTTTTTATTTTTCCTGCTGGTCTTTCTTTCAAGAAGTATCTTTTGTTTTTATCCCCGCTCCAGGCTGGTCTGCTTGTCCTTTCAAATGGAAGTGTCTGGATGGGGATCAGGATTCCACCTATGATCTTGTGCAATGCAAAGGCTCTGCAGGGAGCCTCCTTCTTGGGGCAAGTTCTAGCCCCATTTTAGGTATTCCAATCAGTTATAGGCTGAAGACTGACTTACAAGTTTTCTTTTGGTGATGTTTCTGGCTATTCCTCTCTCTCTCCTTCAAGTGTCTATTTTACAATAGTAGGCAAAGGAAACCCAGATTAAAAAGACAGCCAAGCATCTGAACATCATTTCCCCACTTTTACCCATGCAAGCTATGCTTCAATCTTTGTATCAAGAGCCCTGTTGTTCCACAGTTGTTTTTACATTGTTGTCTGTCTCTGTCCTGTTTAGCCCATGTAAACCTGCCTAGCTATTCTCCTTTCCACCTTGTTTTTCCTTTCCCTTTCCCCTTCTAATGTATACCCTACCCAGCACCCAAACTATCCTGTGTCTATACCCTACCCTGTGGTCCACTATCCTGGGCCAGTTCCCTACCCTGTACTCTACCTTCCCTTCTCTCTCCTCACCTCACCCCATACACCTCAGTAACTAACAAAAAAATTTGAAAAACTAAAAAGTAAAATAAGAAAATAATATTATCCTCCTTTTTGGTGTGGGTGCTTTTCCTTAATCTTTTACAATAATGGTCCTATGTTGTATTTCTCCTTTTGTGACTGACTGATTTCACTCAGCATAATGACCTCAAGGTTCATCCATGTTATGCAGTGACTTGCTGCTTCCTCATTATTCTTCAGGGTAGCATAATATTCCATTCTGTGTATATACCACAGTTTGTTTATCCATTCTTCCATTCATGGACACTTAGGGTGTCTCCATCTTTTTGTTATTGTAAATAGT
>NW_006408751.1:3448324-3449698 GCF_000296735.1 Chrysochloris asiatica
TGAAGTCTTTTGATGCACATAAGTTTTAAATGTTTAGTATGTCCCATTCATCTATTTTGTCTACTTTTGTTTGTGTAATTTTCAAAATGTTTGGTAGTCTGTGTATTCCCTGTATTAGAGTTATCACATTTGTCTCTATTTTTTCATAGATGTCCTTTGTAATTCTGGGATTCACATTTAGGTCTTTAATCCATGCTGAGTTGGGTTTTGTATCAGGCATGAGGTAAAGGTCTTGTTTTAGTCTTTTGCATATCACTTTCCAATTCTGTCACCACCATCTGTTGAAGAAACTATCTCCTCCTCATGCAATATACTTAGATACTTTGACAAAAATCAGTTGGCTGTATGTGGATGGGTTAATTTTTGAATTCTCAATTCTATTCCATTGATCAATGTATCTTTCATTATACAAGGACCAGGCAGTTTTGACCACTGTAGCTGTGTAGTAAATTTTGAAATCAGGGAGTGAGAGGCTTCCCACCTTGTTCTTCCTAAGTAGTGCTTTGCTTATCCTCTGTCTCTTTCCTTTCCATATAAAGTTTGTAATTGTTTTTTCCATCGCTTTGAAGAATGTTGTTGGAATCTGGATTGGGATTGCACTATATGTGTTAATTGCTTTGGGCAGTATTGACATTTTCACAATGCTAAGTCTTCCTGTCCAGGAGTATGGCATATTCTTCCATTTTTATAGGTATCTTTTGGTTTCTTTTAGTTGTATTCTGTAGTTTTCTTTGTATAAGTTTTTGTTTCTCTGGTTACATTTATTCCTACATATTTCATGCTTTGGGTGGCTATTGTAAATGGTATTGTTTTCCCAATGTCCTTTTCGGCACTGTTGCTATTGGTATAGATGAATCGAACTGATTTTTGTATGTTGATCTTATACACTGCCACTTTGCTGAATCTTCCAATGAGGTATAGTAGCTTTTTTACTGAGTACTTGGGGTTTTCTATACATAGGATCATATCATCTGCAAATAGGGAGAGGTTTACTTCTACTTTGCCAATTCATATGCCTTTGATTTCCTTATCTTGCTTGCCATATAGCTCTGGCTAAGACTTCCAACAATATTGAGTAGGAGTGGTGACAAAGGGCATCCTTGTCTGGTTCCTGTTCACAGAGGGAAGGCTTTCAGATTCTCTCCATTGAGAAAATGTAGGCTGTTGGCTTTGTATTTTTGTAAAAATGTATCCATCTCTTCTAAGTTTTCATAATTTTTGGAGTACAGCTTTTCATAGTATTCTGTTATCATCCGTTCAATTTCCTATGGTTCCGTTGTGACATAGCCCATATGGTTTCTAATTCATGTTACTTGTGTCTTCTCCCTCTTTTTTTTTTTTTGTTAGGTTTGCCAGTGGTCTGTCAATTTTATT
>NW_006408751.1:3450776-3459005 GCF_000296735.1 Chrysochloris asiatica
CATCCTTTAACTTTTAGTCTGTTTTTGTCTTTGCATGTAAGGTGTGTCTCTTGCAAGCAGCATATTGAAGGGTCTTGTTTTCTTATCCATTCAGCCCCTCTCTGTCTCTTCACTGGTGCATTGAATACATTCATATTCAGAGTAATTATTGATAGGTATGGATTTTCTTTGGGGTTACCCTATAGTCTATTATGTTTTCCCTGTATTTGAGACAGTCTATTGTATCCTGAATAAAAATTGAAATCTTTCAAGAAAGTGGGGCAGCACAGGAGGCACTCATTCATCTATGCCAAGAAATTTGGAAGACAACTATCTGGCCAACTGATTGGAAGAGATCCATATTTGTGTCCATTCCAAAGAGAGGTGATCCATCAGAATGCAGAAATCATTGGATGATATCTTCAATATCCAATGTGAATAAAGTTTTACTAAAAGTAATACAGAAATGGCTACAATCATACATTGACAGAGAACTTCCAGAGGTTCCAGCCGGATTCAGAAGAGGCTGTAGAATGAGGAATATCATTGCTGAAGCTCGATGGATCTTGACTGAAAGCAGAGAATACAAGAAAGATGTTTACCTGTGCTTTATTGACTATGCAAAGGCTTTTGATTGTGTGGATCATGACAAGCTATGGACAACATTGCAAAGTATGAGTATTCCGGGACACTTAATCGTACTCATGAGGAATCTGTACCTGAAACAAGAAGAAGTTGTTCGAACAGAACATGGGAACACTGAATGGTTTAAAACTAAGAAAACTGTGAGACAGAGTTGTATTCTTTCACCATACTTATTCAAACTGTATGTTGAGCAAATAATCCGAAAACTTGGGTTCTATGAAGAAAAACATGGATGGATGAATGTTACTTTGTTGTTAAGCTTTCTGAGCGTCTCCTGGTGGATATGATCTGGAGATAAGCTTCCCTTTTCATGTGTAATGCCTAGAAGCTGGTATTGGCTCTTGTCCAGATGGTGGAGTACTATAGGGTATGCTTGTAGCTTGACTATATGAACACAGTTGCTGTCTCTTCTTGGGTATTGTAGGGGGAGAAAGCTCCAACCCCTTTGAAAAGAGTAAAGCCCAAAGGACCTAAGATAGAAACAATATAAAAACAGATATAGAAACCACCAATCAAAAACAAAAATAAAATTGTGATTGGCTGTCCAGTCGCCTTTGCTGTGCTAGCAAGGATAAAGGATCCCACCCAGGTCACTTTGGGGCTGGGTCCCAGAGTCAGGCATCATAAGAAGTAGCCTGCAGGTTTCTTCTCTGTGCCATGGGAAAACTGTGGGTGCAATGCTGGACCCTTTTGGGGGTGCACGCCCACCCTTGTGAAGGCATCTGGACTGGGCAGTGAGGGCGCAGTCAGAGTGAAGAGGAAAGATACGTGAAAAATGAAAAGTGAAAGATGACAAATCAGTCATACCTCTCCATCCAGACACACAGCTCTGAGGCTTCTAGCACTGGTCACTGCGTCCGCTTCCAGTATCATTGGTTCTTGGTTGAATGCTACCTCTTGAAATGACGGAACCTCCACAATTTATTTTTGGTATGTTGTTGTTGTTAAGTGCCGTCGAGTCGGTTCCGACCCATAGCGACCCTGTACAGGGTTTCCGAGGGTGTAAATCCTTACGGGAGTAGAAAGCCTCATCTTTCTCCCGCGGAGCGGCTGGTAGTTTCGAACCGCTGACCTTAAGGTTCGCAGCCCGATTCGTAACCACTACGCTACCAGAGCTCCTTTTGGTATAGTGATCATTCATTCCTTCGATTGTCTTTAGATGTGTTCTGCATCATTCAATACTTTGCCCACAGAAACCTTCTATATTGCAAAATGTGACTTGAATTTTCTCCTGAGTTCTTTCAGCTTAAGAATGCTGTGTTCTTTCCTTTTCATTTTTTTAACTCCAGATCTTTGCACATTTCATTATAATATTTGATGTTGTCTTCTTGAGCTTCCTTTTGAAATGTTCTGTTCACCTTTTTTACTTCTTCATTTATTACATTTGCATTAGCATCTCTACCCTGGAAAGTAAGTTTCAAATTCTCTTCTGACATCCAGTTTCATCTTTTCTATCTTACTTGTCTTCTTAATGATTTTTTCCTTTCTTAATGCATGATGTTCTTGCAGTCATCCCACAATTCTTCTAATTTTTGTCATTAGTGTTTAATGTATCAGATCTGTTCTTGAGACAATCTCTAAACTCAGGTGATGTGTATCCAAGATAAGTTTTAGCACTCATGGACTTAATTTTAATTTTCTTCGTCTTCAGCCTGAACTCACATATGAGCAATTGATGATCTGTTCTACAGTCTGCCCCTGACCTTGTTTTAGATGTTGATATGGAGCTTTTCTACATCTCTTTTTCAGATGTAGTCAATTTTATTTCTGTGTATTCCATCTAGTATGTTTATGTGTAGCAGTGGCAGTGGTGGTTATGTGACAATGAATTGGTTCTGACTCATAGTGACTCCATGTATGGTTTCTGAGACTGCACATCTTTATGGCAGCAGAAAGCCTCATCTTATTCTTGCAGAGTGACTGGTAGATCCAAACTACTGACATTGTGGCTAGCAACCCAGCTCATAATTCACTACACTACCAAAGTTACTTCAAGTCCATGTGTATAGTTACTTTTAATGATGCTTAAAAACAGTATTTGCCATGAAGATGTCATTGATCTTGCAAAATTCTGTCGTGTGTTCTCCAGCATCTTTTCTATTACCAAGGCCATATTTTCCAACTGTTTATCTTTCCTCTTTATTTCCAACCATAAGAGTTCAAAAGGGCATCATTTGTTCAAAAATAAAGATCAGAGAGCAGGAATTAGGAGAGTAGATAGGCAAATAGAGTTAAAGTACCCAGGGAGGAAGTGAGAAGAGTGCTCCCGTATTTTAGGGTTTGCATCTAATGTTATGAAATGAAGTGCATATAAATTGTTGATTGTGAAACTAATTTATTCTATGAACTATTACCCAAACATCAGTAAAATTTTCAAAAAATAGAAAAATAATAAATACCAAAATTATTAACATCACTCCCTGATTTCATTGACATTTGGAAGAATTTCTTTTAAACTTTTGGGATTTGATGATATGTGGTTATTGATTAACTTTAGCCTTGCTACATATGAAATCACCATTTTTTCTTAATTACCATGACAAATTAATTCTTTTTTTCTCACTAGACTATAAGTTGTTGTTGTTCAGTGCCATATAATTTATTTCAACTCATAGTGAACCCTGTATAGAATTTCCAAAAAATAACTGGTAGATTTGAACCACTGATCTCGCAGTCTATCCAGTGGTTATCCTATAGCACCACACCAGAATTATAAGAAGTCTTAAGAAAAGTCAGGTACCTGGATTTTAGTCACCTTTGTATTCTCCTGATTTTGTTATTCAGCTTCTCCTGAGTCATTTTCAACTCACATCAACCCTATGTACTACAGAATGAAACACTGCCCGGTCCTGCAGTAACCTCATAATTGTTGTGTTTGAGCCCATTGTTCCTGCCACTGTATCAATCTGTCTCCTTGAGGTTCTTACTCTTTTTTTGCTGATCTTCCACTTTACCAAGCATAGTGTTTTTTCTCCACAGACTGGTCCCTTCTGACAACATGTTCAAAATTATTATCTCACCATTCTAGTTTCTAAAGAGTATTTTGGTTGTACTTCTTCCAAGACAAAATTGTTTGGTCTTCTAATAGTCCATGATATTTCAATATTCTCCAACAATATAATTCAAATGCATCAATTCTTTGATCTTCCATATTCATTGTCTAACTTTCCCATACATCTGAGGTGATTGAAAATATCATGAGTCAGGTGCACCTTGACCTCAAAGTAACATCTTTGGTCTCTAACACTTTAAAGAAGTTTTGTGCAGTAAATTTTTCTAATGTAAGGTGTCATTTATTTCTTGACTGCTGCTTCCATGAGGGTTGACTGTAGGTCCACCCAAAATAAAGTCTTTAACAACTTCAAACATTTATCCATTTATCATGATGTTATTTATTAGTTCAGTTGCAAGAATTATTGGTCTCTTTACATTGAGGTGCAGTCTATACTGAAGGCTGTAGTCTTTGATATTCATCAGTTGGTATTTCTGAGTTCTCTTCACTACTAGCAAACAAGTTTGCATCATCAGCAAATCACAGGTTGCTAATGAGTCTTCCTCCAATCCTGATACCATGTTCTCCTTCACATAATCCAGCTTCTCATATTATTTGCTCAGAAAACAAATTGAATAAGTGTGATGTAATGATATAACCCTGATGCACCCCTCTCATGATTTTAAACCATTCTGTATACCCTTGTTCAAATCTAACAAGTACCTCTAGGCCTATGTACAAGTTCTTCACGAACACAATTATGTGTTTTGGAATACCCATTCTTCTTAATGTTATACATAGTTTTTTTGTTTATGATATACACAATCAAATGCCTTTGCATAGTCAATAAAACAAAAGTAAACATGTTTCTTTAATTCTCTGCTTTCAGTCAAGATCTATCTGATGTCAGAAATGATGTTCTTCATTTTATGTCCTCTTTTGAATCTGCCTTGAATTACTGGAAGCTCTCTGTTGATATACTGTACATTTTAAATTTACATTCAGCAAAATTTAACTTGTGTTGTTAATGATACGTGATATTAATGACATTATTCATTTGTTTTTGCATTCTGTTGGGTCATCTTTCTTTGAAGTGGGCACAAATATACATTTCTTCCAATCAGGTAGGTATTGGTCAGGTAGCTATCTCCCAAATTTCTTGTCATAGATGAGTGAGCAACTCCAGAGTTGCATCAGTTTGTTGAATTATTTCAATTAGCATTTCTTCAATTCCTGGATCCTTGTTGTTTTCCAATGCTTTCAGAGCAGCTTTAAGTTCTTCCTTTTGTACCTTCCATTTTTGATCATATGCCACCTATGTTGTTGTTGTTAAGTGCCATAGAGTCAGTTCCAACACATAGCCACCCTGTATAAGGTTTCCAAAGAGTAGCTGGTGAGTGTGAACTGCCAACTTTGTGGTTCAAACCAATTTTGCAGTCCAGTGCATTAACCAACAGAGCCAAAACCATTCAATATTGCAGTCAAAGCTTTAATTTTCTCTTAAGTTTTTTCAGCTTTGGGAAATGCTGAACATGTTCTTCTCACTGTAAGAAAGAATGTTCTAATAAATTTTGGGGAATTCATCAAAACAAATTATTCTAGGGTTGTCCATGCTGGAAATATTCCCATCCTGTACCTTTGTATCTTAAGTAAAACATAATATTCTAAGCTGTTTTCTACCATAACACAGCTTGTCCATTGAAAATGGATAAAAGGAGATTATTTATAAAATAATATAACATTATTAATAATAATTTCATAGATTATGATGTCATTTTTACAGTGAAATTTTACTTAATCTTCATAAACCATATGAAGTATTCAGTGGAGATATCATCATCTTTATTTTTAGATGAGAGGTTTCAAATTCAGAGAACGTAATTTCAGGGACATAGTAATACACATAGCCAAGTTTAAAACCAAAAGTGAAAAAGAAAATAGCATTGGTATTAGTCCTCTAATGTAAGACCTTTTGCTGCTTTAACCTGGCATTTTAAAAATATAGGTATTTCCTAATAATGAGGGAATGAAAATATGTGCTGTCTTGTATAAACACAGTCAGATTAATTGACAGAAGCACAGGGCAAATCTGCCCAGGAAAATATCATGCTTTGCCCCTTCTGGAACGGATCTTGAATGAATTACTTTCCCCTTCTTGCTTTCACATCTGACTGTACAACTTAATGATCCATAACTAATCAAAAGTAGCAGTTATATACTAGATACCAGACAATGAAGGAGGTAATGAAACATTATTAATCCAAATATGTATTCTTAAATATTCATCTTTCACATAAGGAAGTTTTGCATAATATGTCAATATGATTGTACTTAAAGAAATATCCAGCCCTATAAATAACTCCATTAAACTAAAAAGGTATTTTTCTATTGCAGTAGCAATCAGCCAAAGCATAAATAGCTACAGTTGAGTTTTAGGGAATTTCAGTATGTAATTTGAGGGCATGGTTTGGCTCAGATTACTGGGTTACCCTACCACAGGCGTGATCAGACCATAGGAACTGAGAAACACATTTATCAAAAGTGAAATGTTCAATGACTCCTTTTACTTTGTACAGAATCACATTATGTCCTGATCATGATTATAAGGTTATGACTGAATGTTCAGTCTCCTGGTTTTGAAAATAAATGAAGGTCTTCATTTATATGCCAACTGATTTTTTCAGGTGATATGTGAGATTTTCCCAAGCAAGAAAATTAAGAATATATTAAACTCATGAAAATAATTTATGATTGGTGATATTAATCCTTCCTCCTCATTTTTCCCAGAAGTCATTTTTATAGAAACTGAAGGGAAATTACCAAGTTTTTAAGAAAGAAGTATGGCTCACAACTAAATTATCTATCACTTAAATTTGTGTATTTTTTCTTTGATTCAAACTATCAAATCCTGGTGTGACACTATACAATAAGCAGTGGACCACTAACCTTAGGGTTCAAACCCACCAGCCACTCCTCAGAAGTCCTAAACAGGTTGCTAAGAGTAGGAACTGAATCAATGGCACACAACAACAACAATCAGATTTAGGGGACTAATCCACTTATTTCCTTTAATGTTGGGTGGATTATGTAAATGAATTGTGTTTTTTAGTATCAATGAAACTTAACCATAACTCATTGTGTCATTCCCTAATACATTTAGGTTAATATTTTTGTAATGATTTCAATGAATTTATATCTCCCCACATTAAAACATGAGGACAGGGACTGTGTATCTCATTTGCTCATATTTGAAACCTTGAACCTAACAGAGATCTTGAGACTCAATAGGCATTTCGTAAATATAGATTAAAAGCGTGGCTATCCAGGAAGACAGAAAGTGTGGCTTAGCATAGGTCTTCAGTACAATGAATGTAATAATAGCACATCTATGATGACCCACTTGTTTCAGGCAAAAGTGATGAACAGATCCATGAAACAGTGTATACATGCAACATCACAGCACTTTAGCTGTCAGGGCCATAAAGCTTCCCAATCATTTTAATTCCTTATACTCTTGGTAACATTTTTGTTTAAATAATTTGCATTCACAAATAATGTCTATTCTTGAAAAACTATAATTGTATAATTGTATGTGGGGAAAGGTGAGGTTGAGGATACTGGAAACTACAGCAATGTTCATGGAAGAAGAGTAATTTAGGACTTCATGGAAATAAAGAAATGACTGGGTCAACAGAGTCCTGTGGGTAGAGGAAGAGCAGGGTGGAGTTTTGTGAAAGAACCGTAGCACTGTGTGTGAAAAAAAAGAGTCCAGTATAAACTGAACTGAAAACTGACAGATGTGGCTTCTGGTCTTCACCCTTCTCTTTTAAATGCACGGTACACTGGAACAAATCTACTAGCTTCCATATACCTCAGTCCCAGGACAACTACAAGAAGACATATCACATTCTTTGTAAAATAAGACTGTTTCTGATCATAACTCAGGTTGTTTCTTCAACATTTTGAAAACTTCAGTGTTGTAAACAATGAGTTCTCTTTCTGTGGTTGGCAGCTCTATTTGTTTTCAGTTCACAAACAGTATTTTTAAGACAACAAATTCATACACAAGGAATCACAAAGATAGTTATTTATGCCGATATCCACTGCTTTTCCAACCGTATGCCTTTCTTTTCCTCCTTTACTCACGAGGGTAACCTCCCACTGCCTCAGAATCACAGTAGTTTTACATGTTTCTATGCATTAATGCGCCAGACTGCAAAGCTGTTTGAATTGCAAGGTTGGTGGTTCAAGTTCACCAGTTGCTTCTCAGAAACCCTATACAGGTTGCTATGGGTCGGAACCGACTTGATGGCACGTAAAAACAACAACTACGTGCAGACATTGAGATTTATAATCTGGTTCCTGTTACCTTCATAACATCATATTTATTTCCTATCTTCTGCATTTTACTTTTTTTTCGATACGTGAGTTATTATTTATTAGGAAAAATCACATTTAAAGTATAATATTAATAATGAAACATTTACTTATGAAGATCAAAGAGCACAGCCTTTGATATGGATTACATCTCAATGTCAAGAAAACAAAAATCCTCACCACTGGACCAATAAACAACATTCTTATCAATGGAGAAAAGATTGAAGTTGTCAAGG
>NW_006408751.1:3459425-3461643 GCF_000296735.1 Chrysochloris asiatica
TGGCATCATTGATGGACTCAAGTGTGGCAGCGGTAGTGAGGTTGGCCCAGGATCGGACATTGTTTCGTTCTGCTGTGCATGGGGTCGCTATGAGCCGGTTCTGACTCGATGGCATCTGACAACAACAACATTAATAATGAGAATCCAGTTCATGTGAAAGTGTCTGAACAGGTTCAATTCCTTAGAAGCCCTCTCCTTGCTAGGAATTCCATTGCAAATGATCATCAAAAATCCTCCATCTTTTATAGCTTTGCTAAATGTTATCTCTGCCATCTGGTCTCATCTATATTGATGACAAATCTCCCCTGGATCCAGTTCTTGTTGTCTTAATATGTTTGCAGAATTGTTTTGGATAGATTTTCTGCTTAAAAGGGAGTCAGAAATAAAGAAAGAAAAAAGGGGACTCAGATCTTGTTGTTTTTCTTTTGCCTGCAGTCTTTGGTGAAGCCCACCCTACCCCCAAATTTAGGAATGTTTGGCGGCCTTTATTTCTCCTGGGGGGGTGGAGAGTTTATGACTTTACAATGCCTAAGATGGGCCCTGATTCTAAGAAAGCCTACAGACCTGAAAGTTGAAATCACCATACAATAAGATAACAAAAAATTAAAAATTAAATAAATTTCTATGGTTGGAACAGGGCAAATCCCAGAACATACTTAGAGTAGTTTTAAAAACCACAGTGTTTTAAACTGACATTTTTTAAACTTCACATATTGTATAGACCAAAACAGCAATCAGAATAGGTTATCTTCTACCTTATCTGTACTTTAATGACAAGAAATCCAATTATGATCCAATGAGCTTTGTAGATTTACACACTGCTCAAACCCAGTAGAAGAGGGCAGCAAACTACTAGCTACCATTCATATATAAGGGGCTTCAAAAAGTTCATGGAAAAATTGGATTAAAAAATAGTGAATTTTTTTCCATAAACTTTTTGAAGATCCCCACCACCCCCCCTCCACCTCATAGTACTAAAGACTGCAGACTGGATAGCACTAGAGAGATAGGGAATAAGGAAGTTAAGTTACTTGTTGCTAGAAATTAGAAAGTCGTGCATGATGATGTGAGAGGATAGGCAAATGTAGACACTAAGGTTCCTAAACTACAGAAAGGACAAAGAATGAAAACACAGATCATTATGATTAGCTAAGTCTGCTCCAGGAAGGAAAATGAGGGTGTAAGTTAGTGGCCACCAATTAGATTGTGCTTCCTTCTTCACTGTCAGGAGACATTTCGGATTTGAAAGCAGCATGAAAAAGGCTGAGGAGATAGAGGTTCAATGATGTCACTGCACAGGGCAGGAAGCTTGCACACAGGAGAGAACAACAGACTTGTGAATGCATATAGTCAATGGAATTTAAATGTATATGTTCCTTGAGAAGAGAAATGTTATTGCCAGGAACACAAAGAATCTAAGGAACAGCTCTGATAACTCAAATCTTTTGACCCCTACTTTAAGTCTTTCAAGTTAACCAGGATGAGGGGCGTGTATCTGGCAGCAAATACTCCATGAGCTGCCTAGATCCTGTGGCATTACTCAGTAGATACTTGATTGGTTGATTATGTCCTGCCAAGTCAGTTCTGACTCATAGAAACCCTGTACAGGGTTTCTGAGGCTGTAAATCTTTACAGGAGCAGAAAACCTCATCTTTCTCCTGTGGAACATCTGGTAGTTCTCAAATGCTGACCTTGAAGTTAGCAGCCCAACTCATAATCAATACCCTCAGAGCTCAGTAGACACTAGGAAAATATATTTTTCAGTTTAAAATTTTAATATCTTCTAATGTAATTTAATAACAAAAACAAAAAGAACCTATAAGAACAAACAAGTTGCTTGCCCAGGAAACATCAAGGCAAGTGGTTGGGTCCCCTCAATGCAAACCCCCTTCCAAGACTAAGACTCAATGGAAATACACGCTCTGATTGGTGACCACACGCATCACCGATATGGGGAAGTGTGGTAAAAGCAGCAATGAAGCGGCAAGCTAAGCCCTACAATGTTCGGTGAGCTTCTGTGGACCCGGGTGGAGACCTTGTTGGCCAGAAATGTGGGGAGACCTGGGGACTCTTGGGCCCAGAGTCAGTGACATAGCCACAGAGGACTAGAGTAGAGAGTAAAGCTACCAGCTGATAGGAAGAGAGGGCATATGCACAAGAAAACCCACACTCGCAGATGGTACCCACTTGACCTGACCTCGATGACTGGATGATCAGA
>NW_006408751.1:3462250-3473186 GCF_000296735.1 Chrysochloris asiatica
CAATGAAACAATATACGATAGAATGAATGTAAAACTAAAGTTCTCTCATGTAAACTATCAAATAAGTATGTCAAAAGGATATAATCCTAACACAAATGTCCTTGTTTTAAACCATTCAGTATTCTTTGTTTTGTTTGAACTGCCTCTTGGTCTACGTACAAGCTCAGCATTAACAGAATTAAGTGTTCTAGAATACTCATTCTTCACAGTGTTATAAGGTTTGTTATGATCCATATATTCAAAAGATTTTGTGGAAATCATTGAACAATATCATTAATATCACATGTAAGAAAATTTTTGCTGAACATAATTTGAATTCAGTTGTAACAATACATCAGCAGGAAACAACCAGAAATTTAAGTTGAAGTCAGAAGATGATATGGAATTAAGGAACTAATTGCTGATATCATAAGGATCTTGAATGAACACAGAGAATACCAGAATTATGTTTAGTTGTACTTTCAACTATGTGGAACATAACAAACTATGAATAACATTGGGAAGAATGGGTATTCCAGAACACTTCATTGTACTCATGAGGAACCTGTACATAGATCAAGAGACAGTTGTTATAACAGAACAAAGGGATGTGAATGGTACAAAATCAGGAAAGGTGAGTGCCAGGGTTGTACCCTTTTACAATACTTATTTATGTTGTGTGCTTATAAATAATCTAAGAAGCTAGATTATATGAAGAAGTGCAAAGCATCAGGAGTGGAGAAAGACTTTTAAACAACATGAGGTATGTGTGCCAGATAGATATGCTTACAATCTTACTTGTTAGAAAAGTAGAAGACTTGAAATACTGAGGAATATCAAAGATGACATCCTTTGTATGGGTTGCACCTCCAACAAAAGAAAGCAAAAATCCTCACAACTAGACAAGTAAATAATATCATGATAAATGAAGAAAATATTGAAGTTCTCAAAGACTTCATTTTGCTTGGATCCACAATCATAACGAATGGAAGCCATCATCAAGAAAGTAAACAATTTATTGCATCATGCAAATCTACCAAACAGTTTGAAAATTACACAAACAAAAGTAGACAAAATAGATGATTGGGATATACTAAAAATTAAAAACTTAGGTGCATCAAAAGACTTCACCAAAAGAGTAAAAAGGGAGAAAAATCTTTTGCAATGACACATCAGACAAGGGACTAATTTATAAAATATATAGGAAACTGGACTTGTGGTTTTGGAAACAGCAGAAGCAGAGGCAGGTAGGACAAGCTCCATCAGGGAGGGGCTGAAAACCCAGAGAAGCTGCTTTCACGAAACAGCGCCAGAGCTCTGGATCTAGAATAAGGTGCAGGGAGTCAGTTTCCCACACCCACCAGTGGAAAAATCACTGTATAAAGGAAAATATTGTGATTTAGGAATCGATCAGGATATGGGACTTTCTTTGCGGTCACTCTGCCAGGGCTGAGTTCAGAGGGTGGGGGCCACAGCCAGATGGACAGTGAACCAGTGTCTAAAACCCACTCAGTGATATTGGGGGGGGGGGATTCTATACATTTTTTTCCTCCTCTTTCCTGTTGCGCCTTCTCTGCCCAGCTCAGATGACTTCAGGCAGGTGGGTGCACACAACCAAAAGGGTCCAGCATTGAGCCCACAGTTTTCCCACAGCACAGAGAGGAGGAATGTCATTGGTCCTATGGCTGATCTTTTGGTGGCTGTTCATGACTCCTGACTCTGGGACCCAGTGCTAAAGTTAACTTGTGTGGGACCCTTTACTCCTGCCTACCCAGCAAGAAAAAAGCAGGTCTGGCAAACAGATAAACCATATGAGCACTCTGTAAAACTCCAACATAAAAGGCAAGAGCCAACACCAACTGCACACAACAGGATACAACTATTTTGAGAATTACTCTGTGCACACACCCAATTGACCTTCGGAGACAAAAGTAATAGACAATCTTTCTCCCATTAACTTCTCAATATCTATCTGTGTACCTCTACAGTGGTGACTAGAGGAGGGGCCTGAGCAAGTGGACCCCCCCACCCACTGCTGGAGGTTTCTACAGTGCATGCACAATACCTGCACAACAAACATAACTGGGCAGTCGGTTAGAGTTTTATTTTTGCTTTAGAATGGTTGTTTTTGTCTCTGCTTTAATATTGTTTCTGGTTTTGGTCCTTTTGATCACACTTTTTTTTTTTTCCCGGCGGTGGTTTTTCTCCCTACGTTACTTAAGAAGAGACAGCAATTGCGGCCATATAGCCAAGTGACAAGCACACCCCATAATATTTCACCATTGAGACAGGAGCCAATAACAGCTGCTAGGCATTACACACAAAAAGGGAAGTCTATCTCCTGATCATATCCACCAGGAGACACTCAGTAAGCTTAACAACACAGCAACAAACATCCATTTAAGCATTAAAAACCCACCCAACTACTGAAAAAGACAAAGAAAACACAACAAAAGATCTCAAAACCTGACCAAAAACAGAAAAGAGTAACTGAGACAAATGAGCTGGAGACAGACAAAGGCTCCCAAGAAGAGGAAGAGCAGGTTTTGGATTTGCCTGAGAAGGAATTCACAAGAATTATATGGAAACAAAGTCAAATGTTTCAAAAATGGGTGGAGGAAAATAAGGAAGAAGTCAGCAAAGTACTACAGGAGCACTCAAACAAGATTGATACAGCATTGGAAACAGTTCAAAACCTGCAAAAGAGTTCCTGATAATTAATAATAAAATATCAGAAATGGACAATACACTGAAAGAGAAAAGGAGTAGAATTGAAGAGATGGAAGCAAGAACCAGCGAGCTGGAAGACAAATCTCTCAATACTGCTAATATAGAAAAGCAAGCAGAAAAAAGGACAATAAAATCTGAAGAGAGTATAAGATTCATGCTGGAGAACAAGAACAGGAGTAACTTAAGAATTATTGGCATTCTGGAACCGGAATAATCAGAGAAGTCCACAGGAGATAGTTGAAGAGCTTCTGGAAGAAAAAGTCTCTAACATCTTGAAAAATGAGAATATAGACATTCAAGAAGCTGAACATACCCCAGGAAGGATAGACCCCAAAAGAAAAATCACCAAGACATATAATAATCAAGCTCTGCAAAATCGAAGATAAGGAGAGAATCCTAAAAATGACCAAGGAAAAGAGAAGTGTCACTTACAAAGGCAAGCAAATCAGATTAAGCTCCGATTTCTCAGCAGAAACCATGCAGACAAGAAGGCAATGGGGAGACATATACAAAACCCTAAAAGAAAAAAACTGCTAATCTACCCAGCAAAACTGTCAATCAAATACGATGATGCAATCAAAACATTCCAGGATAAACAGAAGCTAAGAGATTTTGTCAAAGCCAACCCAGCGCTTCAAAACATCCTAAAGGGAGTTCTTTGGACTGAAAACCAACAAGAACAGACAACAACCAGAGATTGGCAGATGTGGCAACACTACCTGAAACTAAAATATATAGGAAACTACAACACTTCTACAAGAAAAAGAGAAATAATCCAATTAAAAATGGGCACAGGACATGAACAGACACTTCACCAAGGAGGAGATCCAGGCAGCGAACAAACATATGAAAAATGTTCATGATCACTAGCCATTGTTGTTTTTGTTAGGTGCCATTGAGTCATCAGCGACTCATAGTGACCTTATGCACAGCAGAATGAAACAATGTCCGATCCTGGGCCATCCTCACTACTGTTGCCCACTTGAGTTCATCTATACTGCCACATGGCCAATCCATCTCATTGGGGGTCTTCATCTTTTTCTCTGATCCTCCATCTTACAAAGCATGATATCCTTCTCTAGAGACTGTTGTTCTCTCCTGACAATATGCCCAAAGTATGAGAGACGAAGTTTGGCCATCTTGGCCTCTATGGAGCACTCTGGCTGCACTTCTTCCAAAACCGATCTATTGGTTCTTTTGGCAGTCCATGGCACTTTTTGTATTCTCCTCCAACACCATAATTCAAAGGCAGCAATTCTTCTACGATCTTCCTTATTCACTGTACAGCTTTTGTATGCATATAAGGTTATTTGAAAATACCATGGCTTGGTCAGGCATGCCTTAGTCTTCAACCTGTTATCTTTGCTCTTCAACACTTTAAAAAGTTCCTGTGCAGCAGATTTGCCTAATGCAATACATCGTCTGATTTCTTGACTGCTGCTTCCATGAGTGTTGATAGTTGATCCAAGAAGAATGAAGTCCTTGACGTCAATCTTTTCTCCATTGATAAGAATGTTGTTTATTGATCCAGTGTGAGGATTTTTGTTTTCTTTCCAAGATGTAATCCATACCAAAGGCTGTGTTCTTTGATCTTCATCAGTAAATGTTTCAAGTCCTCTTCACTTTCAGCAAGCAAGGTTGTATCATCTGCATATTGCAGGTTGTTAATGAGTCTTCCTCCAATCCTGACACCACATTTTTCTTCATAGAACCCAGCTTCTCAGATTATTTGCTCAGCCTACAGGTTGAATAAGTACAGTGAAAGAATACAACCCTGTCGTTCCCATGCTCTGTTCGAACAACTGCTTCTTGGTCCAGGTACAGATTCCTCATGAGTACAATAAAGTGTTCTGGAATACTCATACTTTGCAATATTGTCCATAGCTTGTCATAATCCACACAATCAAAAGCATTTGCATAGTCAATAAAAAACAGGCTTTCTGATATTCTCTGCTTTCAGCCAAGATCCATGGACATCAGCAATGATCACTAGCCATTGTTGTTGTTGTTGTTATGTGCTGTGGAGTCGATTCCGACTAATAGCGACCCTGTACAGGGTTTCTGAGTCTGTAAATCTTTATGGGAGCAGAAAGTCTCCTCTTTCTCCCGCGGAACAACTGGTAGTTTCAAACTGCTGACCCTGAGGTTCACAGCCCGATTCCTAACTGCTATGCTACCAGAGCTCCTTAGAGAGATGCAAATCAAAACAACAATGAGATATCATCTCACACTAGCAATAACAGCAAAGATCCAAAAAGTGAGGATAATAAATTCTGGTGTGGATGTGGAGTGACTGGGACACTCCTACATTGCTGGTGGGATTTAAAATGGTCTAACCACTCTGGAAAACAATATGGCATTTCCTGAGAAAGTTAAAAATAGAAATACCTTATGATCCAGCAATTTCTTTATTTGGCATTTATCCATAAGAAATACAAGCCATAACATGAGTAGATATATGCACACCAATGTTTAAAGCAGCACTATTTATGACAGCAAAAAGATAAGTGCCTATCAGTGGATGGATGGGTAAACAAACTTTGGTACATACACACAATGGAATATCATGCTACCTAGAAAAATAAGAAGGAAGTTGCACCATACTTCTTCAAACTGTATGCTGAGCAAATAACCAAAAAGTTGGGTTCTATGAAGAAAAACATGGATGGATGCATGTTACTGTGTTGTTAAGCTTACTGAGCATCTCCTGGTGGATATGATCTGGAGATAAGCTTCCCTTTTCATGTGTAATGCCTAGAAGCTGGTATTGGCGCTTGTCCAGATAAACTTTGAGTACATTATGCTGAGGGAAATTTGTCACTCACAAAAGGAGAAATACTGCATAGGACCATTATTGTAAAACATTAAGATAAGGTACCCACACTAAAAGGGAAAAGAAAAAAAAAAATCTTTGCTGGTTACAATGGTGTATGGAGTGGGATGAGGGGAGGGAGGGGAAGGTGGAACACAGAGTAGAGAATAGACACAGGATAGTTTGGGTGCTGGAAGGGGCAGAGGGAGGGCAAAACATAAGAAGAGGAAAGGAGATGGAAGAATAAGGCAGATGGGAGAACCGTTAGGCAGTTTTGCATGGGCTAAATGTGACAGGGGTGAATAATGATGTATGCTCAACCTCGGAACAATAGGGCTCTGGGATACAGGGATTGAGGAATGGTTTGCATGGGTAAAAGTGGGGAAATAATGTTAAGATGCTTGGCTGTCTTTAAAATCTTGATTTCCCTTGCCTACTATTGTAAAATAGACACTTAAGGGGGCGAGAAAGGAATAGCCAGAAACATCACCATAGAAAGCTTGTAAGTCCGTCTTCAGCCTATAACTGATTGTTGTTATCAGGTGCCATCAAGTCGGTACCAACACAGAGCAACCTTATGCACAGCAGAACAAAACACTGCCTATTCCTAGGCAATCTCACTACTGTTGCCAAGCTTGAGTTCATCGATGCTGTCACCTGGCCAATCCATCTCATTGGGGGTTTTCCTCTTTTTCTCTGACCCTCCACCTTACCAAATATGATATCCTTCTCCAGTGACTGGTCCCTCCTGACAATATGTTCAAAGTATGAGAGATGAAGTTTGGCCATCTTGGCCTCCAAGGAGCACTCTGGCTGCACTTCTCCCAAAATGGACCCATTGGTCCTTCTGGTAGTCATGGCACCTTCAATACTCTCCTCCAACACCATAACTCAAAAGCATTAATTTTTCTCTGGTCTTCCTTATTCACTGTCCAGCTTTCGCATGCATATGAGGTTATTGAAATACCATGGCTTGGGTCAGGTGCACCTTAGTCCTTAAGCTTACATCTTTGCTATTGAACACTTTAAAAAGTTCTTGTGCAGCAGATTTGCCTAATGCAATACTTCATTTGATCTCTTGACTGCTGCTTCCATGAGTGTTGATAGTTTATACAAGAAGAATGAAGTCCTTCACAACTTCAATCTTTTCTCCAATGATAAGAATGTTGTTTATTGGTCCAGTAGTGAGGATTTTTGTTTTCTTTACACTGAAATGTAATCCATACCGAAGGCTGTGTTCTTTGGTCTTCATCAGTAAATATTTTAAGTCCTCTTCACTTTCAGCAAGCAAGGTTGTATCATCTGCATATTGCAGGTTGTCAATGAGTCTTCCTCCAATCCTAATGCCACATTTTTCTTCATAGAACCCAGATTCTCAGATTATTTGCTCAGCATCCAGGTTGAATAAGTATGGTAAATGAATACAACCTTGTCACACAATTTTTTTATTTTAAAATATTCAGTGTTCCCATGTTCAGTTCGGACAACTGCCTATTGGTCCGGAATACTCATACTTCGCAATGCTGTCCATAGCTTGTCAGGATCCACACAATCAAAAGTGTTTTCATAGTCAATAAAGCACAGGTAAACATCTTTCTGATATTCTCGGCTTTCAGCCAAGATCCATAGGACATCAGCAATGATATCCTTCACTCCACGGCCTCTTCTGAATCTGGCTTGAACCTCTGGAAGTTCTCTGTCAATATGTGATTGTAGCCATTTCTGTATTACCTTTAGCAAAACTTTACTCGCATGGGATATCAAAGAGATTGTCCGATGATTTCCATATTCGTTGGGTCATCTCTCTTTGGAATGGGCACAAATATGGATCTCTTCCAATCAGTTGGCCAGATAGTTGTCTTTCAAATTTCTTGGCAAAGATGAGTGAGTGCGTCCTGTGCCGCCTCACTTTCTTGAAAGATTTCAATTTTTATCCCATCAATTCCTGGTGCCTTGTTCTTTGCCAATTCTCTCAATGTACCTTGGCCTTCCTCCATCAGGTTCATTGGCTCTTGATCATATGCTGCCACTTGGAAGGGTTGAACATCAACCATTTCCTTTTGGTACAGTGACTCTGTGTATTCCTACCATCGTCTCTTGATGCTTTCTGCATCATTCAATAATTTGCCCAGTGAATCTTTCACTAATGAAAGTCAAGGTTTGAATTTTTTCTTCAGTTATCCCAGCTTGAGAAATGCTGAGCATTTCTTCCTTTGTGGTTTTCTGATTCCAGATCTTTGTACCTTTTGTTGTAATATTTGGCTTTATCTTCTTGAGCTGATCTTTGAAGTTTTATGTTCAGTTCTGGACCTCCTCATTTCTTCCATTTGCTTTAGCATCTCTATGCTGAAGAGCAAGTTTCAGTGACTCTTCTGACATCCATTTTGACCTTTTCCTTCTTTCTTGTCTTTTCAGTGACTTTTTGCTTTCTTCATGTATGATGTTTTTGATGTCATCCCACAACTCTTCTGGTCTTCATTCTTTGGTGTTTAATGTATCAAATCTGTTCTTCAGATGAACTCTAAATTCAGGTGGGATATATCCAAGGTCATATTTTGGCTCTTGTGGACTTGTTTACAGCTTCTTCAGCTTCAGTTTGAATTTGCATACGAGTAATTGATAGTCCATTCCATAGTCTGCACCTGGCCTTGTTTTCACTGATGATATGTGGCTTTTCTATTGTCTTTTCCCACAGATGTAGTCAATTTGATTGCCATGTATTCCATCTGGTGAGTTCCATGTGTATAGACATTTCTTATGCTGTCTAAAGAATGTATTTGGAATGAACAAATCATTAGTTTTGCAGAACTCTATCATGCGTTATCCAGCATCATTTCTATCACCAAGGCCACATTTTCCAACTACTGATCCTTCCTCTTTGCTCCAAACCTTTGCATTGCAATCACCAGTAATGAGCAATACATCTTGATTGCATATTTGATCTGTTTCAGATTGAAGAAGTTGGTAGAATTCTTCTATTTCATCTTCACTGGATTTAGTGGTTGGTGAATAAATCTGAATAATAGTGGTATTAACAGGGCTTCCCTATAGGTGCATGGATATTATCCTATAAGTAGATAATGTTGTTGTTGTTGTTATGTGCCGTGGAGTCGGAACCGACTCATAGCGACCCTGTACAGGGTTTCCGAGGGTGTAAATCTTTACGGGAGTAGAAAGCCTCATCTTTCTCCCGCGGAGCAGCTGGTAGTTTCGAACTGCTGACCTTGCGGTTCACAGCCCAAGTCGTAACCACTACGCTGCCAGAGTAGATAATATCCTACATAAAATGGGGTAGAACTTGCCCAGTGAAGGAGGATTCCTGTGGAACCTTGCATTGCATAAGGCCATAGGTGGAATCATGAACCCCATCCAGAATCTGAGGTGGGAAATTTCCACTTGAAAGGATAAGCAGACGAGCCTGGAGTGGCTAGAAGAACAGAAGATACTTCTTGGAAGAAAGACCAGCACAAAAAATCAAAAACACTGATGGCAGTCTTATTTACTACTACAAGAACAAACAAGTTGCTCTCCCTAGAGTCATCAAGGCAAGCAGCTAGGTCCCCTCTGGCAAACCCCCTTCCAAGACAGAGACTCAAGGGGCATACATTAGCAGGCATGTAGTCTTGCTGGTAAACACGTTGGTCTACCAATAAGGGGAATTGGTGGAGGGGGGTGGGAGGAGGGAACCGCAATGAAGTTGGGAGCTAAGTCCGACCACATTCATTAGACTCCTGTCAACCTGAGTTTGGACCTGGTTGGCCAGAAGTATGGTGAGACTTGGGGACTCCTAGGCCCAGGAACAGGGACATGGTCACAGAGGATAGAGTGGAGAGTGTGAAGTGTATAGCTGATATGAAGTGAGGGGAGATGCACAAGAACAGCCATATTTGCAGATAGTACCCACTTGACCTGGCTTCAATGGCTGGATGATCAGAACTTGGCTAGTGGGAGAAAGAAGAGGGAAAAAAGAGTAATCCACTACAATTTTATGAACTTGACCTATATTTATGGATGTAGTAGCTCAAAAGAGGGAACATATCTTTACAGCGAGGATCATTCCCACCCCCTCAGTTCACAGGTTTACAGGGATGGGCAACCTAGACATTGGCTACCCAAAATTGGGGGTGGCTAAAAAGGCACAAAGTGACTGGCTTGCAAGCTTTCAAGAGGGAGCCTAGTTCCACAGGGTGTGAGGGAAGGTAGACTCTCCACTGAGTGGTTTCCAACCTGTCTTGACATGACTGGTGAAAGAAGATGGGGATAAGACTCTTGTTCAACAGTGAATAATTGCTATCAGGACTGACTGTGAATGTTGCAAATAAAAAGGTAGACATTTTGTATCAAAAGGAAAGGAGTGGTTGATTTTGTAGTCCAGGAGCTGAGGACCCTGGCACTATCAAGGGAGAAGAGCAGAGTGCGGGACCCTATCCAGAGAATCAGTGGTGCCGAGATGGAGGCAGAGATGATGACATGGAGAGATGGAGTGACTGGGGACTCTGTACTCAGGAAGGGAGAGGAGCTGTGTGGTGATGGTGGCAAGCGGGGGGAGCAGGGTTTCAGGGTGTACTCTTAGGTTTTTTAATGATGCATGGAAGGAATTGTAATCATTGCAATGAAATGAAATAGGGGAGGATGAATGTAAAGCTGTTTTCCACATAAACTATCACTCAATTCACAAAGAAAACTTAAAAAAAAAAAGGAAACAAACAATGTATTGCATCATGTAAATCTGCTGCACAAGACTTCTTTAAAGTATTAGTGAGCAAAGATATCAGTATGAGGATTAAGGTGGGCCTGACCCAAGCCACAATATTCTCAATAGCCTTATATGCATATGAATGTTGGACAATAAATAAGGATGACATAGAAGAATCAATACATTTGAATTATGGTGCAGCAGAAGAATATTAAAGGTACCATTAACTGTAAGATGGACAAAATGTATGTGTTGGAAAAAGTACAACCAAATGGGCCTTAGAAGCTAAGATGACCAGACTTTGTCTCTCATACTTCAGACATATTATCAGGAGGGAATAGTTCCTAGAGGAGGACAGCAGACTTGGTAAAGTGAAGGATCAGTGTAAAAGAGGAAGACCTCCAAAGAGATGGGGTGACACAATGGCAGTAGTAGTGGGTTAAAATGTAACAGTTGTAAGAGTAGCACATGAATGGACAGTGCTTTGTTCTCAAAAGCAACTCAAAAGCACCTAACAATAACATATATATGGGAAAATGGTGACTCTGTGTAGCACTGGATTGCAAACCACAAGGTCAGCAGTTTGAGCCCAAGAAGAAAGAAGAGGCTTTCTGTTTCTGAAAAGATATACAACCTCAGAAACTCTAGGCAGGATAACTATGACTCTGAGCTAACTCAATTGACAACTGACAACACTTAGCTACTATATATATATAGCG
>NW_006408751.1:3473726-3495021 GCF_000296735.1 Chrysochloris asiatica
CTCCGCGGGAGAAAGATGAGGCTTTCTACTCCCGTAAAGATTTACACCCTTGGAAACCCTGTACAGGGTCGCTAAGGGTCGGATCCGACTCGATGGCACTTAACAACAACAACAACAACATATATATACAGAGAGAGAGAGAGAGAAACACAGTCAGTGCCTTGGTGGTGAAAAATGTCAATACGGACCCATAGCAACCTTGTGTAGGGTTTCTGAGGAGCAGTTGGTGAGTTTAAACCACCCACCTTAAGGGTCAAACTAATCTTACAGTCCAGTGCCTTATCCAAAAGCTCCACACCAGGACTCTTTGTGATGGTTATGTGCTATAGAATCAGTTCTGACTCGTGTGACCCTGTATAGTGTTTCTGAGGCTGTAAATCTTTAAGGGAACAGAAAGCCTCATCTTTCTTCCACAAAGAAGCTGGTGGGTTAGAACCACCAACCTTCTAGTTAGCAGCCAGATACTTAGTCCACAGCATCATCATGGTTCCTTAGAGTCACATTTTTGTTGTTGTTTTCAAGTGCTGTTGAGTTGGTTCTGACTCATAACAACCCTGTACAGGATTTCAGAGGAGCAGGTAGTGAACTTGAACAACCAACCTTGCAGTTCAAACTGACCTTGAAGTCCAGCGCACTAACCCACAGTGCCATACCAGAACTCCTGTAGCCATACGGATGCCACAAAATATATGTAGCCAAAGTTCATATACTTTCTAGGAGAAATCTTCCTGACCCATACTCAGATCTCATTTATATATATATATATATATATATATATTTAACTTCAATTTTAATAACTTGGCCATTCATTTTCCAACATAATAAAAAAGTGGAGACAAAACTTTCATAACCAGGTAAATTAAGAACAGTGATGATAGCTTAAAGAAATAGAAGAAAAACAAAAATAAGGACTAATTCTCTCACCACAGCAAGCAACAGTAAAGGCAATAATAACAACAAACAAAAACAAAGAAAAGTAATTTAGGATTACAAAATTAAATTAAATTTTCAGGGGAAAATTGTTTTAGTAGTTTCTGCAAGCATTACACTATAATTGATGTTAGTAATAATGGACATGAATTGTTAGTGTTAATCTAAATTAAAATAAAGTTAAAATGAAAAAGAAATACATTCTATTATTTTTATGTTAAATGATAAACATTAGTGCAAAAATGAGTTAATCAAAATTTCCAGATTCTTAATCAGCCCAAACATATTTTTATAATCAAGGCTTTCCTCTAAAGTTAATCATGAAATCACTTTACTATGCACATTAATGTAACAGTAGAAGGGATTATGATGTAGGAAATGTATCAGAGGAAAGAGCCATTGTTTATTAAGTGCCTGCCCTGGGGGCAGTACTGTAATAGACTTAAATATACTACTTTCCATAACAAAAATATCTTCTTGCCAATTTATTCAGAAATTTTCAAAATGAAAATTATAAGACAAACAGTAGACACATGTTTGAAATATACACTCAAAGGGTCTTGAACCAGTGAGGTCTACTAGGAGCTTTTACCAGGGAAAAGTAAGTGAGCTGATTATGTAAAGCTGACCAGAAAGTTATATCTGAGCAGTCAAAGCAAATTTATGTTGAATCCACCTTGAGCAATTTGCAGGGGAAAGACATAGTGTGGAAAAGAAGGAAACCACCCACCTTAAGGCTCAAACTAACAGAATAAGAATTGAGCATTACAGTTTCTAAACTAAACGATCATTAAATGTCCAGCTAATATACAGTCTCAGGTGAGGATGGAGGTCTTCCAAAATATAATTAACTTGGAAAAAATTTCATCCAAGAAGACCATTTCTGTGTTGGAAAGATGTCCTTCTAATAATGAATAAATTAGTACATCCCAAACATGTCAATGGAAAATTATTAGTTTGAACATTAGTAAGTATGATTATAAGAAGTCTCCTCTGGAACATGTATATATGTTGTTATTAGGTGTCGTCGATTTTATTCCTACTCATTCCCTATGCACAATGGAATGAATGAAACACCACCCAGTCCTGTACCATCTTCACAACTGTGGTTATGCTTGAGCCCATTGCTGCTTCTACAGTGCCAATCATTCTCTTTGTGAGAGTCTTCCTCTTTTTTGCTGACCCTCCACTTTACCAAGCATATTGTCCTTCTCCAGGGATTGGTCCCTCCTGATAATATGTTTACAGTATGAGTGACAAAGTCTGTACTTCATCTAACATGGATTTGTTTGTTCTTCTGGCTGTCCAGGATACTTTTAGTATTCTACTCCAACACCATAATTCAACTGTATCAATTCTTCTACAGTCTTCCTCATTCTTTGTCCAACTTTCTCATCCATATGAGGCAATTGAAAATACCAAGGATTGAGTCAGGCACACCTTAGTCCTCAAACTGACATCTTTGCTCATGAATGCTTTAAAGAGATCTTGTGCAGCAGATTTGCATAATGCAACACCTCATTTGATTTCTTGACAGTTGATTCCATGAGTGTTGGTTGTATATCAAAGCAAAATGAAGTCTTTGACAACTTCAATCTTTTCCCCATTAATCATGGTGCTATTTATTGGTCCAGTAGTGAGGATTTTTGTTGTCTTTCCCTTGAGGGACAGTCCATACTGAAGGCCATTGTCTTTGAATTTCATCAATATTTAAAGTCTTCTTCTTTTTCAGCAAGCAAGGTTGTATCATTTACACACCACACATCACAAGTTGTTAATAAATCTTCTCATGCTCTTTATCATATAATCTAGGTCTCAGATTTTTGCTCAGCATATAAAATGAATAAGTAAGGTGAAAGAATACAGTCCTGACACACATTTTCCTGATTTTGTACCATTCAGCGTCCCCTTGTTCTTTTTGAACAACTGCCTCATGTTCTATTTATAGGTTACTCGTGCATACAATCAAGTGTTCTAGAATACACATTCTTTGCATTGCTACCCATAGTTTTCCATAATCCACAATTCAAAAACCTACATATACTCAATAAAACACAAGTTAACACCTTTCTGGTATTCTTTGATTTCAGCCAATATCCATCTGATGTTGGCAATGGCATCCCTATTTCCACTTACTCTTCTGAATCCGGCTATCGTTTCTGTCAATGTGCTGCCACCGACGTTTTTGAATTATCTTCAACAAAATTTTACTTGTGTCTACCCTCTAGCCAGTGAATTACTCTCCCCTCCCTCACACTCCTTGTAACCATCGAAGCATTTTTTTCTTTTAGTATAGAAACCTTTTATTAAGCTTTACAATAATGGTCTCATCCAATATTTGTCTTTTTGTGATTGACTAAATTCACTCAGCATAATATCTTCCTGGTTCATCCATGTTATGAAGTGTTTAGCTCAGGTGACAGGGAAAGCAATATACAAGAATAGGGAGTAGTAGAAGAATAACGCAGTTAGGAGAAGTCACAATGAGGTATGCAAGAACTAAAGGGGACTGAGGTAAATAGTGATTTATACACAACCTTGGAACAACAGTGTCCTGTGTGCAAATACATGGATTGAGACATAGGCTGAATGGATAAGGGAGGAAGAAAGGGATATATATATAAGGGATATAGATGCAAGCAAAATGATGAAAACTTTTTAGATATTATTTAACATCTAAGGCAATGAGTTGGTGGTCCTGGGGGCTCAGGACTATAGTGTCAAGGGACACAGGGTCGCTATGAGTCGGTTCCGACTCCACGGCACATAACAACAACAACAACAACAAGGCAATGAGTTGGTGGTCCTGGGGGCTCAGGACTATAGTGTCAAGGGACACAGGGTCGCTATGAGTCGGTTCCGACTCCACGGCACATAACAACAACAACAACAACAAGGCAATGAGTTGGTGGTCCTGGGGGCTCAGGACTATAGTGTCAAGGGACACTATGGTCAATTGGTATAACATACTCCACAAACACAATGTTCTACATCCTGCTTGGCTAAGTGACATCTGGGATCTTGAAAGATCATGAATAGCTATCTAAAGTGCAGCTATTGGTCTCTCCATGTGCTGAAGAAAGAAGACAGATAAGAACTGAAGAGGCTTGGAATCAATTAGTCCAGTGGACTAATGCAACATGTGGACATCATTCTCCATAACTCTGAGACCAGAGGAACTGAGAGGTTACCATTACCAACTGCCCTGAAAGGGATCACGTTAAACAATCCCAGATAGAGTGGGAGAAAGTAAACTCAAAATTATTTAATAATAAAAAAAAAATGACTAAATTTACTAGTCAGAAAGACAGTGGGGTAACCTGAGACTATTACCCTCAGCCACCCTTCAGGTCTAGAAAGAAACTCATCCTCATGGCCCAATTTTCAGCCACACTGTTGACAGGTTTATAAAAGGAACAATAACACTAATAAAGTATGCTCACCATGTCACTCAAAATCAAAAGGTCAACATATGCCTAAGGACAAAGTTGAGAAGGGATAGGAAAGTGGGTGGAATGCAAAAAGTTATCACAGGGATGAATCAGGATAACTGTTGTTGCCTGGAGGGGATTGTAATTGTTGAAATGAAGCGAAGGGTATGATTTGTGGAATGTAAAGCTGATGATCTTGTCTGTAAAGCTATTCTCAATTCACAATAAAAATTAAATAAATAAAATAATTAGGATAAACTGATATAAAAGAAAATTTTGTTGCATGTGATATGAATGATACTATTCAATGATTTCCTCATTCCTTTGGGTCACATCTCTTTGGAATGGGTACAGATATGGATTGCTGACAATCTGTTGGCCAGGCACCTGTCATTCAAATTTCTTGGCATAAATTAGACTACACCTCCAGTGCTGCAATTGGTTGTTGAAAGATTTCAAATTTTATGCTGTCACTTTCTAGATCCTTGAATACCTTCAGTGCAACTTGGACTTTTTTGTTATTGTTAAGTGCCACTGAGTCGGTTCTGATCCATAGTGACCCTGTATAGGGTTTCCAAGGAGTGGCTGGCAAGCTTGTACCGCTGACCTTGTGGTTCAAACCAGCTTCACAGTCCAGCGCATTAATGAACAGCGCCAATCAGGACTCCCATGGAGTTCTTCAGTTCGAGTCCTGCATTTTGTCTTCATTTCATTCAACTCAAAAAGTTTTGAGCATGTTCCTCCCTTTAGGTTTTCTATCTCCAGGTTTTAGCACATTTCATTACAATATTTATTTTGTCTTCTTAGGCTGCCTTTGAAATTTTCTGTTCAACTCTTTTACTTCCTCATTTGCTCCATTTGCTTTAGCATCTATGCACTGGATATAAAGTTTTGGAGTCTCTTCTGACATACAATTTTGACTTTTATTTCTTTCCTGTGTTTTTAATGATTTTTTATCTTCTTTCTATATGATGGTTTTGATGTCAACCAACAGCACTTGTAGTCTTTGTTCATTAGTGTCTAATGCATCAACTCTGTTCTTGAGATGGTCTCTAATTTCAGGTAAGTTATATTCACTGTCATATTTTGGTTCTCATGAACTTATTTAAGTTTTATTCAACTTCAGCCTGAACTTCTATAAGGAAAATTGATGGTCTGTTCCACAGTTGGCCCCTGGTCTTGTTTTAACTGATAATATTGAGTTTATCCACTGTATCTTCCCATAGACATAGCACATTTTATTCCTGTGTATTCCATCTGGTAAGGTTCATGTGTATATTTTGCCTTTTATGTTGTTTTAAAATGGTATTTGCAATGCATAAATCACGTCTTGCAAAGTTCTAACATGCAATCTCCAGCATCATTTCTATCACCAAGATCATATTTTCCAGCTACTGACTGTTCCTCTTTGTTTTTAACCTTCACATTTCAATTGTTAGTAATTATCAATACATTTTGATTGCATATTTCATCAATTTCAGACTGAAGAAGTTGGTAGAATTCATCAATTTTAATATCACTGGCCTTAGTGGTTAGTGCATAAATTTGAAATACGGTCTTCCTTGCAGGTGTATGAATATTACCCTATCACAGACAGCGTTGTATTTCAAGATACACTTTGAAATGTTCTTTTTGATGATGAAGGCTACACTTTTCCTCTTGAATTTGTCATTCCTGGCATAGTAAAGCATATGATTGTCAGTTTCAAAATGTGCAATACCTGTGCATTTCAGCTCACTAATGTCAAGGATATTGATCTTGATGTGTTCAATTTCATTTTGACAGCTTCTAATTTTTATAGATTCTCATGTTATGCATTCCATGTTTTGATTATTAATGGACTGCTTGTCGCTGTTTCTCCTCTTTCTGATTTGTACGCCATGATCAAATGAAAGTCCCCAAAGTTTTGCTCTATTTCCATTCATCACAATCAACTCTACTTTGGTAAGGCAGCTCTTTCTCAGTCATATTTTGAGTGCCTTCCAATCTAAGGAGCTCATCTTCTAGCACTATATCTGACAATATTCTGCTATTCATATTTTTTTTTCATTTTCCAGCACTATATCTGACAATGTTCCACTGCTTTTCATAAGGTTTTCAGTGGATAAACACTCAGAAGTAGTATTCATCTTCCTCCTACTCTATCTTAGTCTGAAAGCTCTGCTGAAACATGTCCACCTGCAGATATTTAAATACCAGTGACATAGCTTCCAACATCATAGCAACATGCAAGGCACCACTGACAGATGAGAAATGGTTATGTGATGAGTACACACACACACACATATATATACAGATACATATGTGTGTATTTATGTAACTATGTATATATGTATGTGTATAGCCCCAGTTCATATAGGACTGAGTAGAAGTGCCCCATAGGGCTTACTGCACAGAAGTTGACTGTCGCATATTCCTCCAACAGAATAATAGGTGAATTCAAATTGCTGACCTTTCTGTTTGCCTCCAAACACTTAACCACAGTGCCACCAGAATTTATAGATAGATAAATACATAGCTACATAGATAGATGTTGTTGTTAGGTGCGGTAGAGTTGATTCGGACTCATAGTAATCTTATGCACAACAGAAACACTGCTTGATCTTGTGCTATCCTCACAATCGTTAAGCCTGAGCCCATTGCTGTTACCACAATGCCAATTCATCTTGTTTGGTGTTTTCCTATTTTTTGATGTCCCCCCCCAATTTACCTAGCATGATGTCCTTCTTCAGGGACTGGTCCCAGCTGATAAAATATCTGAAGTATAAGAGATGAAGTCTCACTATCCTGACCTCCAACAAGCATTCTGATTGTACTTCTTCTAACACAGATTTGTTTGTTCTTCTAGCAATCTACGGTACTTTTAAATATTCTTCTCCAACACCATAACTCAAAGGAATCAATTCTAGATAAATAGCTAGATTAAATATATATTAATATTGATATAAATATAATTTTAACACTGTGGACTGTTACATGACATATATGTTTAAAAAGAATAGAACACTAGTTGCTGTAGATTTGACTGACTTATGGTAACTTATGGAGTCATAGACTTCTAGAAGAACAAACAAATCTGTGTTAAAGGAGCTCTGGTAGCATAGTGGTTACTAATCGGGCTGCAAACCGCAAGGTCAGCAGTTTGAAACTACCAGCCGTTCCTTGGGAGAAAGATGAGGCTTTCTGCTCCCGAAAAGATTTACAGCCTCGGAAACCCTGAACAGGGTGGCTATGAGTCGGAACCGTCTCCACGGCACATAACAACAACAACAACATGGCAACTCTCAGTAATATACTGTGTTAGTCTCTTCAAGGTGCCTGGAAATAAAAAAAAAAAAGTCTTGTCAAAACAGTGGCTTCCGTTATCAGTACTGATTGTGAGGGTCGGAAATGTAAAAGTAAGGTTTTATAGCAAGGAGCGGAGTGATTGACTTTTCAGTCTAGGAGAGGAGGTCCCTAGGACCATCAAGGGAGAAGAGCAGAGAGCGGGACCCTACCCAGAGAAGCAGTGATGCCTGAAATGGAGCCAGAGATGATGACATAGCAGCTGGAGACTTTAGCTCCAGAGAGGGAGAGCGACTGTGTGCTGAAGACCTGGGGGGTACGGGGAACGATTGCATGGAGGGGATTGTAACCATGGCAATGAGAGATATACGATAGAATGAATGTAAAACTAATGTTCGCCCATGTAAACTATCACATAATTCACAATAAAACATTTAAGAAAAAAAAACAAAAAACAGTGGTTTTCAAGGGGTTCTTCTAGGCTACTTAAATTCAGGACAGAGAGGCCAACTCAAAAGGTTATGGTAATTGTATAGGGAAATTCTAAAGGGGTAATATTGACAGATTCTATTGAAGGACACAGTATAATCATAACAGCTTACTAGGAAGACTTTTTTGAGAACCGAAAACTGCAAGGGTGAGAACAAAGCTTAGAAAGTTGCACCAGGGAATTATTGTCCATCATGACAACGCACCTGCTTTATTCTTCAAGGATAGCCTGTGCTACATTGAAATACTTCCATTGGTAAACCTTACTTAATCCTACTACAGCCATGATCTTGTATCTTCAGACATCTTTGTTGTTGTTGTTGTTGTTGTTAGGTGCCATCGAGTCGGTACCGACTCATAGTGACCCTATGCACAACATAACGAAACACTGCCCAATCCTGGGCCAACCTCACTATCGTTGCCATGCTTGAGTCCATTGATGCTGCCACTTGGCTAATCCATATCATTGCGGGTCTTCCTCTTTTTCTCTGACCCTCCACCCTACCAAACATGATATACTTCTTCAGTGACTGATCCCTCCTGACAAGGCTACCCAAACTCAAAGAACATTAAAAATAAATATGATTTCAGTCCCTCAAGGATGCTAAACTTCCATTTTGTCAGGGCATGTGTAAAAATGTGTAGATTCCTTTGGGAAGTGTTAGAGAGATAGAAACATTGTCCTCAGAAATGTATTGACTTAGATGGAGTATATGTTGAGACACTTGTTGATATTTTTGTTAAATAAAATTTTACATAATTTTATAGCAATATGTTTGACTTAGTATAAATATCCATGTATTACATAGCATTTGTGTATATAAATAGCCATATGCAATTTGATGTATCTAATATTTTCATAATTATTTTGTAATAATCACTAGCATCATTTGCTATTTTACGGATTCTGGAAACTCAATATACTGTCCATTATTTCCAGAAAGCAGTTCCCCAAACTATTTGTAATGTTGCTTTTTCCACAACTTCTAGGTCTTCACTAATATGTTTCTACTCAGAACCTCCTTCTCTGACTGACCTTTTAAAATGGCCCTATTTCCTTGACCTCTTTCATAATACTTACACAATAGCAACCTAAGTAACACCTATTCAAGGAAAATCAATGATTTTCAAGAACAACAGGAACTTTTGTGATGCTTTTGCTTACCCTACTCCCGTTCACTTCTTCCAAGCTCAGAAATAGCAATGAAAATAAAAGCCTGTATTCCCAATATCTGAGAGAACAGAATATAATTAATTTACAAAGAATTTTAACTAATTGTTTGTTTTGACTTCTCTTATAACTCCCTGGAGAACAAGATCAAAATCTTTATTTTGCCTAATTTGAAACTAGCATGATGAAAATATTCTTTCTTGGGGGTGTTTTTATGAAGTATGTATAGAATAATGTCTTGGTTGATGCTACCTGAGAAAATGGATGGCATTAGGGGTAAACAGTGTACTAACAAATGAGTCTAGAAGTCAAGAAGGTCAATGAGATATTTATAGGGATTATGAAAAAAGGAAGACTCCCAATGAGATGGATTGGCCAGGTGGCATCATTGATGGACTCAAGTGTGGCAGTCGTAGTGAGGTTGGCCCAGGATCAGACATTGTTTTGTTCTGCTGTGCATGGGGTCGCTATGAGTCAGTTCCGACTCGATGGCACCTGACAACAACAACAACAAGGTTATGAGGTGTCTGAATTCACAGCACTAGTTCTGGAGAAAGGTCTTCTTTCAGTATCTGTATGCCTAGCACTCATTCCTTAGAGATCCCTAAGTATCTAGACATCAATATTTCCCTGGATCTAGGAGCTTCCCTTTTTAAAATGCTGAAGAACAAAGATATCAGCTTGAACACTAAGGTGTGCCTGAGCCAAGCCATGGTATTTTCAATAACTTCATATGTACACAAAAGTTGGACAGTGACTAAGGAAGACCGTAGAAGAATTGGTGCATTCGATTTATGGTGTTGGAGGAGAATCTTGAAAGTATCATGGGCTACCAAAAGAACAAACAGATCTGTGATGGAAAACTGCAGCCAGAGTGCTCTTTGGAAGCCAGGATGGCCAAACTTAGTCTCTCATATCTGTCGCTGGAGAAGAATATAATGTTTGGTAAGGTGGAGGGTCAAAAGTGAAATGGAATGCAAAAACATCAATATCTTAGGCATTAGTGAGCTGAAATGGACTGATATTAGCCATTTTGAACCTGACAAGCACATGGTTTGCTATGCTGGCAATGACAAATTGAAGAGGAATTGTGTTGTATTCCTCGTCAAAAATAACATATACAGATCAGTCATGAGGTACAACACTGTCTGTGATAGGATAATATCCATGCACCTACAGGGAAGACCAGTTAATACCACTATTATTCAAATACACACCAACCACTAAAGCCAGTGAGGATGAAATAGGAGAATTCTACCAACTTCTTCAATCTGAAATTGATCAAACATGCAATCAAGATGTATTGGTCATTACTGGTGATTGGAATGCAAAGGTTGGGAACAAAGAGAAAGGATCAGTAACTGGAAAATATGGCCTTGGTGATAGAAATGCTGCTGGAGATTGCATGATAGAATTCTGAAAAATCAATGATTTGTTCATTTCAAATACCTTCTTTAGACAGCATAAGAGATGACTATACACATGGACCTAGCCAGATAGAATACACTGAGATTATATTGACTACATATGCAGAAAGGGACGATTTAAAAACTCCATATCATCAGTCAAAAAAAGGCAGGGCAGATTGTGGAACAGACCATCAATTGTTCATATGCAAATTCAAATTGAAGATAAAGAAAATGAAAACAGGTCCACAAGAGCCAAAATATAATCTTGAATATATCCCACCTGACTTTAGAGATCATCTGAAGAACAGATTTGATACACTAAACACTAAAAACCAAAGACCAGAAGAGTTGTGGGATGAAGAAAGCAAAAAGTCATTAAGAAGACAAGAAAGAAGGAAAAGAGAAAATGGATGTCAGAAGAGATACTGAAACTTGCTCTTCAACGTAGAGATGCTAAAGCAGATGGAAGAAATTAGGAGGCACAAGAGCTGAACAGAAAATTTCAGAGGTCAGCTCGAGAACACAAAGTCAAATATTATAATAAAATGTGCAAAGATCTGGAGTCAGAAAACCAAAAAGGAAGAACACACTCACTCAGCATTTCTCAAGTTGGGGGAACTGAAGAAAAAATTCAGGCCTCGATTTGCATTATTGAAGAAGTCTCTGGGCAAATTATTGAATGATGCAGAAAACATCAAAAGAAGATGGAAGGAATACGCAGAGTCACTGTACCAAAACAACATGGTTGATGTTCAACTGTTTCAAGAGGTAGCATATGACCAAGAGCCAATGATATTGAAGGAGGAAGTCCAAGGTGCATTGAAGGAATTGGCAAAGAACAAGGCTCCAGTAATTGATGGAATACAAAATGAAATCTTTTAAGAAAGTGATATGGCACAGGAGGCACCCACTCATCTCTGCCAAGAAATTTGGAAGACAACTATCTGGCTGACTGGAAGAGATCTGTATTTGTGCCCATTCCAAAGAGAGGTGACCCAATAATGGAATGTGGAAATCATTGGAAAATATCTTTGATAGCCCATATGGGTAAAGTTTTACTAAATTTAATACAGAAATGGCTGCAAGCATACATTGACAGAGAACTTCCAGAGGTTCAAGCTGGATTCAGAAGAGGATATGGAACAATGAGTATCTTTGCTGATGTCCGATGGATCTTGGCTGGAAACAGAGACTACCAGAAAGATGTTTACCTGTGCTTTATTGACTACACAAAGACTTTCGATTGTTTGGATAATGACAAGCTATGGACAACATTGCGAAGTATGAATATTACTGAACACTTAATTGTGCTCATGAGAAATCTGTACATGGGCCAAGAGGCAGTTTTTCAAACAGTACATGGGAACACTGAATGGTTTAAAATTAAGAAAGGTGTGTGACAGGGTTGTATTCTTTCACCATACTTATTCAAACTGTATGCTGAGCAAATAATCTGAGAAGCTGGGTTATATGAAGAAAACCATGGCATCAAGATTGGAGGAAAACTCATTAACAACCTGCGATATGCAGATGATACAACCATACTTGCTGAAAGTGAAGACAACTTAAAATATTTACTGATGAAGATCAAAGAGCACAGCCTTCAGTATGGATTACATCTCAATGTAAAGAAAACAATAATCCTCACGACTGGACTAATAAACAACATTCTTATCAATGGAGAAAAGATTGAATTTGTCAAGAACTTCTTGGATCAACTATCAACAGTCATGGAAGCAGCAGTCAAAAAATCAAACGATGTATTGTATTAGGCTAATTTGCTGCACAAGACCTTTTTGAAGTGTTGAAGAGCAAAGAGGTCAGCTTGAGGACTAAGGTGCACCTGACCCAAGCCAGGGTATTTTCAATAACCTCATATGCATGCAAAACCTGGACAGTGATTACGGAAGACTGTTGAAGAATTGATGCTTTTGAGTTATGGTGTTGGAGGAGAATACTGAAAGTGCCATGGGCTGCCAAAAGAACAAACACATCTGTGCTGGAATAAATGCAGCCAGAGTGTTCCTTGGAGGCTAGGATGGCCAAACTTCGTCTCTCATACTATTATCAGAAAAGACCAGTTGCTGGAGAAGGATATTATGTTTGTTAAGGTGGAGGGTCAGAGAAAAAGAGGAAGACCCCCAGTGAGATGCACTGAGACAGTGACAACATCAATTGGCTCAAGCGTGGCAACCACTGTGTGGTTGGGCCAGGAATGAGCAATGTTTTATTCTGTTGTGCATGAGTAACTGTGAGTCTGTACCAACTGGATGGCACCTAACAAAAATAACCACAACATAACCCAGTGACCCCTCTACTTGGTATATATTTACAAGAAATATGAATCAGGACACAATAGCTATATGCACACCCATGTTCAGTGCAGCACTATTCACAACAGCAAAAAGAATCCAGTGTGACCAGACTTAGTTTCTCATGTTATTAAATGCCATTAAGTGCATTAACCCACAGTGCCAAATAGGTAGATATCACATATTCAAGAAATAATCATGTAAGTTATAGTTTGGAAAGGACATCTGAAGAGTAAAATTATACACTGAATAATCATGTAGAGAAAACTGCAATTAAATATGCTAAAGCATTCATTGAAGAAGCCAATAATTGTGTACTAATATTAGCTTTCAAAAAGCTAAACTGCTTGAATGAGCTTACAAAGCTAAACATTTTCAAGAGAAATGTAAGGATATGCATATGAAAGGTCTATATTGCACTGTTTGAGTACTGAAGCATTCAAATGCTGACTGCTTCCCTACATATTCTGGCAGCTCCAAAACACAAATAGCAGTAAATTAAAAACAAGTTTTGTTTGGTTTCCTAACAATTACGGGAGGCATTTTGTTCTATTTTGTTTGGGGTTCCCATGAAGCAGAGGAAAAACAAACAAACAAACTCAATAGCAGCTACTGTTGTTGTTAAGTGTCATCTAGTCAGTCCAACTCATGGAGACCCTGTATAGAGTTTCCCAGAAGCAAGTGGTGAGCTTGAAGCACTGACCTTGTGGTTCAAAGGGACTTTACAGTCCAGCGCATTCACCTGCATGCAGCACCACACCAGGACTCCAAGCAGCAGCTAACAATAACAACTATATACATAAAAATATGCCTGCACATACAAATACACACATATATGGAGTCTTAGTGTGGCACTGTAGGATAAGCACTGGACTTCTAACAGCAACATTGGCATTTCAACTCATCAGTTGCTTTTCAGAAATACTATAGAGCTATAGAGCGTCTCTATGAATTGGAATCAACTTCACAGAATTTAACAATGCTAAAGGCACTGACCAAAAAACAAGGGTCCAGGAACTGATGGAAAACAAATTGAAACATTTAAACAAACTGATGCAGCACTGGAGGCACTCACTCACCTATGCAAAGAAATTTGAAAGATTGCTACCTGGCCAACCGATTAGAAGTGATCGATATTTGTGCCCATTCCGAAGAGAGGTGATTCAATGGAACATGGAAATTATTGAATAATTAATACCATTAATATTACACAAAAGTAAAATTTTGCTGAAGATAATTTTAAAAATTTACATCAGCACAACTGGTAGCGAAGTTGTTACGAATCAGGCTGTGAACCTTGTCAGCAGTTTGAAACTACCAGCTATTCCATGGGAGAAAAATGAGGCTTTCTGCTCCTATAAAGATTTACAGCCTTGGAAACCCTGTACAGGGTCACATGACTCGGAATTGACTCCACGGCACATAACAACAACACATTGACAGGAAATTGCTAGGAATCCAAGCCAAATTCAAAAAAAGGACCTGAAACTAGAGATACTACTGCTGACATCAGGTGCATCTTGGCTGAAAGCAGAGACACCAGAAAGATGTTTACTTGTGGTTTATTGACTGTGGAAAGGCATTTTACTGGGCAGATCATGGCAAACTATGGATAATATATATTCAGTTGTGCTCATGAGGTATCTGTACATAGACCAAGAGATAATTGTTTGAACAGAACAAGAGGCTATTGAATGGTTTTAAATCAGTAAAGGTGTGCACTAGGGTTGTATCATTTCACCACACTTACTTAATCTGTAGGAAGAGCAAACAATTCAAGAAACTGGATTATATAAAGAAGAACATGCGTCAGATTTCAAAGCAATGCAGATGATAAACCTTGCTTGCTGGAAGCAAAGTGGACTTAAAACACAGATGAAGATCAAAGACTATAATTGCCTTCAGTATGGATTGCACCTCACTATAAAGAAAACAAAAATCTTCATAGCTGCAGTAATAAATGATATCATAATAAATGAATAACAATTAAATCATCAAAGTCTTCATTTTTCTTTGTGAAAACATCAACATTCATGGAAGCAGCATTCAATAAATCAAATGACATCTTCCATTAGGAAAATCTGTTACAAAAAAACATCTTTAAAGTGTTCAAGAACAATATGAGTTTGAGCCCATAGCTGATCAATTACATCAAATGTATGTGGTTGGGGAAAGATGACACTTTCTGCTCCCATGAAGATTTGCACTCTTGGAAATCCCATACAATGTCACAACGAGTCAGAACTGACTCCATGGCACATAATCACCACCACCACCACCACATGCATATGAAAGTTGAACAGTGAGTAAAGAAGACCATAGAATAATCTATGTTGAAGAAAAATATTGAAAGTATCATGCAGTGCCAGAAGAACAAGCAAGTCTATCTTGGAAGAAGTGCAGGAAGAAAGATCCTCAGATGTCAGGATGGCAAGACTTCATCTCTCATATTTCAGACATGTCATCAGAAGGAACCAATTCCTGGAGAAGGATCTCATGCTTATTAAAATGGATGGTCAGCAAAAAAGAGGAAGACTTGACAGAGTAACATCATCAATAGGCTCAAATGTAACAATTGTGAAGATAGTGCAGGACTGGGCAGTGTTTTGTTCTATTGTGCATAGGGTCACTATGAGTTTGAACCAGCTCAACAGCACCTAAAAATTACAACATGGGCAAAATATTAACTGACACAGGAAGCCTCAAAAGAAAGTGGAACGAATACACAGAGTCACTGTACAAAAAATAACTGGTAGGCATTCAACCATTTCAATAGGCAGTGTATAATCAATGATATTAAAAGAACAAGACCAAGCTGTACTGAAGGCACTGGTATAAACACAACTCCAGAAATTAATGGAACACGAATGGAAATATTTCTAAAATAGATGCAGCTCTCGAGATGTTCACATGTCTATGCCAAAAAATTTGGAAGACAGCTCCCTGGCCATCAACTGGGAGAGATCCATATTTGTGCCCATTCCAAAGGAATGTGGTCCAACAGAATGAGGAAATTATGGAACAATATCATTAATACCAAACATGAGTAAAAATTTTCAAACATAACTCAAAATTGGTTGCAGCAGTATATCAACAGCAAACTGCCATAAATTCAGGCCAGATTCAGAAAAGGACGTGTTACTAGGGATATCATTGTTAATAGATGCTGAAAGCAGAGAATACTAGAAAGATGCTTACTTGTGTTCCATTAACTATTCATATTCAGCCATGATGATCATAATAAATTATGGATACCATTGCAAAGAATGGGAATTCCAGACATTTAATTGTGCTCATGTGACATCTGTACATAGACCAAGAGGATTCTCCAAGATTTAAAATCAGGAAAGGTGTGCATTAGTGTTACATCCTTTCACCATACTAATTCAATGTGTATGTTGAGTTAATAATCTTAGAAACTGAACTATATGAAGAATGTGGTATGATTGAAGGAAGACTCATTAACAACCTGCAATAAGGCAGATTAAGCAAGACAAACCCTTGCTTGATGAAAATGAAGAGAACTTGAAGCATTTACTGATGAAGATCAAAGACTACAGCCTTCAATGGGGATTACACCTCAACATAGAGAAAACAAAAAAATCCTCGCAACTGGACCAGTAAGCAACATCACAATAAATGGAGAAAAGATTGAAGCTGTCAAGGATTTTGGTTTATTGGACCCACAATCAATGTCCATGGAAGCAGCAGTCAAGAATTTAAACAATGTATTTATTACATTGGGCAAATCTGTTGTAAAAGATCTCTTTGAAGTGTTCTAAAGCAAAAATATCACACTGAAGATTCAGGTGTGTTTGATCCAAGCCTTGATATTTTCAATCATCTCATATTTATGTGAAATCTGGTAAATGAATAAGGAAGACTGGAGAAGAATTGATGCATTTGAGTTATGGTTTTTATGATACTGAGTTTATCATGGACTGCAGAAGATCAAGCCAATTTGTCTTGGAAGAAGTACAGCTAGAATGCTCCTTAGAAGTGAGGATGATAAGATTCTATCTTATGTACTTAGGACACGTTCTCAGGGGGAACCAGTCACTGAACAAGCCCATCATGCTTAGGAAAGAGTCAGTAAAAATTAAGAAGACTCTCAATAAGATGGATTGACACAGTGACTGCAACAGTGGGCTCAAACATAGCAATGGGGGATGACAAAGGAGAGGAAACTGTTTCATTCAGTTTTACAGAGGGTCCCTCTACAACAAATGTGAGGGTAGTGATGTTTATGGTTAGAAAGTCCCATGGATGCTCAAGAATTGTGAAAGAATATGTTCCACACAGTATACATCTTTGTGGAGTTTGACCATTACACATCTGATTATACAAGTTGACACCTTTCCTTGTTAATTCCCAGTATGTTTATTCATTGTAAATGTCCATAAATATATCATGACATTACAAAAACACACAAAAAAAGTGCCAAGTCTATTAAAGGATATAAAAAAGGTTTACTTTTTTGAATTTTAATATGACTTGTTTCCTCTTCACATAACAACCTCATAATTTTCAACTATTCAGAATATTTTGTACATCTAACAAATTTTGGTTATGAGTCAGGCTGCTACCCTCAAGACCAGCAATTCAAAGCTACCAGCAGTTCTGCCAGAGAAAGTTGAGGCTTTCTGCTCCTGTAAAGATTTACAGCCTCAAAAACCCTACACAGGGTTGCTATGAGTTGGAACCGACTCCTAAGCATATAACCACCACCACCACTTATTTTGCAAATAAATATTTTTCAAAAAAAAATAGAGCAATTTCCAAGGAATTGCCCTGTCCCCAGAAATGGCAGGGAAAAAAAAGTAAATAAATAAATCCAAGTAAATTGAATTGCTCATATTACTCTGAGCCATACTCACACACACCAGTCATGATCAATTAATTCAGCTAACACCTATTTAACAATTTCTACTAGAACAAACTTGTCAGGCATAACCTAGTGTGATGCTCCAACTGAAAGAAGGAAAATCTGGTTCAGAAGTAGCTGTGAATGTAAACAAAGTCAGGCAGAACTTGCAATCTCTTTGTCCTCACATTCATGGTGACTAATGAAAGAGGAAACTAAAAATAACTGCACAACAGATGGTAAGCAACAACCCCTGGTTTTCTGCAATGCTTATTGTAGATGCTAACCTGCATTAGAAATAATAAAAGAACTGACATAGTTTTAAAAGAGTCAGTTTTCATAAAAACTAGACATTTAAGAGTAACTTAATAAACATGGATAGCTACTACCTACTGACTAAGAGTTTAAAGTCCAGGAGCTTAGAAAATCCAGCCAAAAGATGCAGTCTTTCTTCAGTCTATGTCAGTTCTACGCAGCTGTTCCAAACACTGCACATATCACATAACCAATATGTACAATCTTATCTTGGCACCACACCATCCTGTGAAGTGTTGCAACTTTGACATAACAGCCAAGAAAAACATGAAATGTATACAAAATAAGCTTTTGCAAGTATGAAAATGGCTTTTAAAAAATTTGACACTTATTCCATTACCTGCTTAGGCCAAAGGAGGCTGGCCATTTGAAGTTGATTCCACTGTCACCATAATCAGAGTCAGTCCTGCTGGCTACATGATCTGTTTTCTCACCTTTCTTGCATTTTCCTCTTACTTGACAAGAGCTGTATATTCTACATTAACAAGATGAGTTTATACTTTTAGGAGAAGAAAAAGACCTTAGTAATAATTTTCTCTTTTTATTTAGAAAATAACTCGATAATTAAAGATTGGCATAAACACAAATATTGCTTGAATGCCTATTACTGATAATACTAAGTGTCAGATTTTATAAACGAGCAATCATATATGGTTGTTCAATTATATTTGTGGGTACCCAAGGAGCTCTGGTAGCGTAGTGATTACAAATCAGGCTGTTAACCTTAGGGTCGGCAGTTCAAAACTACCAGCTGTTCTGCAGGATAAAGATGAGGCTTTCTGCTCCCGTAAAGATTTTCAACCTCGGAAACCCTGTACAGGGTCACTATGAGTTGGAACTGACTCCACAGCACATAACAACAGCAACAGCAATGAAGGAGTAAGTGATGCTAAAATTTAATCAAGTTCTATTCATAGTGGTTTTCCCCAGAAGAAAGAGGTACCTCCTTCTAACTTGGATATCCATTGGTAGCTCCAATTCACAATGTGTCTGCTGAGGAAGATTGTCTTTTATTGATTCACATAAATGTAGCAGTATATGAAAGTAAACTTTAAATATGATAAAGAAGCTAATTCGTTGTAAAATATATGATATTGCTGTTAAATGCCATCGAGTTTCTTCCAACTCAGCAACCCTGTCTAGGGTTTATGATGATCAGCTGATGAGTTTGAACTGCTAACCTTACCATTCAAACCAACCTTGGTGTCAAGTGCATTACCGTACAGTACCATACCAGGACGTCCAAAATATATGACTAAGGAGAAGGAAATATGAAAGAGAACTGAAAATGGAATGTGGAGTTTTATAAAAGTTCCAAAAGTCCTTAAAGAAAGGGTGGGTAAGGGATCTAAAGAAAGAACCTGGGTATCATGGGCACTGGAGATAGATGGGTCCACAATCAGCATATTCCCAAGAGATACATCATTCATTCAAAAATTGGGTGAGAGTAGACCTGTGTTCCATAACTGAACAGATACAACATGTTCTTATTAATGTATGAGGATGAGTCAAATTATCCATACTCTGGTTGCAGAATTTATTTTAATCAACTTTTGAAAAGACAAATACTTCATTTTTCAACATAATCTCCTTGCTTTTCAATATATACATATTGTCCGTTTGTCAACAAGCCTTCATTTGCCCATATTAAAAATGTTTTAGGCTGAGCTGTGAGCCACAAATACACTACTATCTTCATTTCTTCATCAGAGGTGAATCTTTGTCCTTGAAGGACTGATTTCAAGGGACAAAACAGGTGAAAGTCTGATGGAGCAAGATCAGGATAATAGGAAGAATGCTTTAACAACTCAAAATGAAGTTTTTGCAGAGTGTCAACAGTGTGGGTGGAGGTGTCTGGATGTGCATTGTCATGCAAGATCAGAAGGCCCTAGGATAGCAGTCCTCTGTGTTTAACCTGAAGTTTAGGCTTCAGCTCTTCAGTTAGCATCTCGCAGTAATAAGCACTGTTGATTGTTGAACATTTTTCCAGATAGTGTTCCAATGTACTCCCTTGAGAATCCCAGAAAACTGTAAGCATCAACTTTTCACGGATGGTTGACTTTTGAACTTTTTCATGGTTGATGGTTGAGGATGTTTCCATTCCATATTCTGCCATTTATTTTCAGGCTGGTGGTGATGAATCCATGTCTTATCACAAGTAACATTTTTATAAAAGAAACTTATACCTTCCTTCAACTATTGTTCCAAATTTTGTTTGCAGATGTCCAAATGCTTCTGTTTATTGTTTCAATACCCATCTCATATAAACGTTTCGAAATCCGTGTCTCCTCACCAGTAATGACTTTTTAAAATAAACATTTATCTTCCTTCAAGTATCTGTCCAAATTTTGTTCGCAAATGTCCAAACGTGTCATGGATTATTTCAAAGGGAGAGCCATGGCTGGTTTGCAAATGACTTGCCACATAATCCACTGTCATTTGTCTATTCAATGGGATCATTTAATGTGCATGCTCAATGTTGTCACTAGTTCTGGATGTGGATGGCTGTTATAACATAATTGGAGTGTGGATTATTTTTTATTCACCCTTGCACTTTTATCACTACTGGAAACAATTTTACACATTTATGCAATTATTCAAAGAAAGAAAAAGAATTTTTTGCTTGCTTAATAAAATAAATGCTCTTCTGCCCTGAATTTTGCCTAAGAATACAAAATCATTAAGTTTATTATCTCTTTTTTAAATGAAATTGTCATAGAAAACAATAGATGGGCAGTCTCTAAAAATAGTAATATTTCATTAAGTAATCACGTATGTGTATTCTAAACAATACGGGTTAAAAAAGATAATCACATAATGTAGTGAGAAAGATAAAATAAATTTTGCTATGAAGTTATGAAACATACCACTGTAAATTTATTGTTATGTGAGGAAATTACGAAGGAATAAGTTTTTTTTTCCTTTTCATAGATTCCATAGTTCAAAATAAATTTTGACTAACGAAGTTCACCAATCTTAACAAGGGATTTATATATTTTTGTATGTAGTTTAATGCTTACAGTCATAATTATTACACTACTTAAGTTCATTCAACTAGAGGCACCATATTTTATTTCTCCCGTGTTTAA
>NW_006408751.1:3495977-3498009 GCF_000296735.1 Chrysochloris asiatica
TCCCCCTGGGTTCATAGGAGTCTATTGAACACTGTAGGGCTTAGCTCTCAGCTTCATTGCTGTTTTTCCCTCATATCCCCTTATTCGAGATGAACGTGATCACCAATCAGAGCATGTATTCCCATTGAGCCTCAGTCTTGGAATGGGATTTCCTCTGAGGGGACATGACCACTTGCCCTGATGTCTCCTAGGTGAACAACTTGCTTGTTCTTGTAGTAATCAGTCGGACTGCCTATATTGTTTTGTATTTTTCCTGTCAGTCTTTCTTTCAAGAAGTATCTTCTGTTCTTCCAGCCACTCCAGGCTGGTCTGCCCATCCTTTCAAGTGGAAATTTCCCATCTCTGAACATTCTGGATACTGTTTAGGATTCCACCTGTAGTCTTATGTAATACAGAGGCTCCGCAGGAAGCCTCCTTCACTGGGCACGTTGTAGCCCCATTTTAGGTATTCCAGTCAGTTATAGGCAGAAGACGGACTTACAAGCTTTCTATGGTGATATTTCTGGCTATTCCTTTCTCTCCCCCTCTAGTGTCTATTTTATAATGCTATGCCAGGGAAACAATATTTAAAAGACAGCCAAGCATCTTAACATTATTTCCTCCTTTTCCCATTCCAACCATGTCTCAATCCCTGTATCCCAGAGCCCTGTTGTTCCAAGGTTGTACATACATCATTCTTTACCTCTGTCCCACTTAGCCCATGCAAACCTGCCTAATTGTTCTCTCATCTCTTTGTTCTTCCATTCCCCTCCTCCTTCTTGTATATTGCCCCTATCCCCAGTACCCAAACTATCCTGTGTCTATTCCCTGCCCTGTGCTCCATCTTCCCCTCCTTCCCCTAACCTCAGTCCCCACATCCCAACAACTAGCAAAGAATCCCCCACCCTTTAGTATTGGTTCTTTTTCTGAGTCTTTTACAGGAGTGGTCCTATGCAGTATTTCTCCTTTTGTGACTGACTAATTTCATACAACATCATGTCCTCAAGATTCATCCATGCTATGCAGTGACTTGCAACATCCTTGTTATTCTTCAAAGTAGCATAGTAATCCATTGTGTGTATGTACCACAGTTTGTTTATACATTCTTCAATTGATGGGTATTTATGCTGTCTCCATCTTTTTGCTATTTTAAATTGTGCTGCTATGAACATTGGTGTGCATATATCTACTCGTGTTATGGCTCATCTTTCTTGTGGGTAAATACCAAGTAGAGAAATTGTTGGATCATAAGGCGTTTCTATTTCCAACCTTCTGAGGAAGCATCATATTGCTTTCTAGAGAGGTTGGACCATTTTGCAGTCCCACCAGCAATGAAGGAGTGTCCCAGTGTCTCCATATCCCTACCAGCATTTATTGTCCTCTACTTTTATATCTTTGCTGTCATTGCTGGTGTAAGATCATATCTCATTGTTGTTTTGATTTGCATCTCTCTAAGGCTAGTAATTGTGAACATTTCTTCATATGTTTGTTGGCTGCCCGGATCTCCTCCTTGGCGAAGTGTCTGCTCATGTTCTGTGCCCATTTTTTAATTGGGTAATTTGTCTTTATCTTCTAGAGGTGTTGCAGTGTCCTATATATTTTAAAGATGAGTTCCCTGTCTGATGTGTCATTTCAAAAGATTTTTTCCCATTCTGTGGGTTCCCGTTTTACTCTTCTGGTGAAGTCTTTTGATGTACATAAGTTTTTAATACTTAGTATGTCCCACTGTGAGGCGGGCTCGACCAACTTAGAGACCCACAAGCACAGCCCAAAGTGTCTCATTACAACCCTGTCACCTCTGCTGCGCTTCCGCCTCTTGACTGACATGACATCTGAGGATGGAAATCCCACCTTTGAGCCGGACTTAAGGGCCATAGTGCAAGGAGATTCGTGTTTAACAGCGACCACACAACTGCCACTCATCTGTCTGTCGTGCTGTGGTGGTTTGAATTGCTGTGATTCTGAGGGCTATGACACCGGTATTTTAAATAACCAGCAGGGTCACCCATGGTGGACAGGTTTCAGATGAGCTTCCAAACAAAGACAGACTAGG
>NW_006408751.1:3528652-3563057 GCF_000296735.1 Chrysochloris asiatica
ATAAAGGAAACAAGTGTAAATTGCTATAATTTGATGAACTTGATCTATAGTTATGAATGTAGTAGCTAAAAATACCAACTGAAAGGGAAGGAGTGTTCTTCCTATTCCCTCTGTACTTAAAATGGGGCCTATAAAGGCACAAAAGTGGCTGGCTTACACATTTCAAGAGGGAGTTTAATTTTAGAGTGTGCATCAAAGGTAGAATTCCCACTGAATCATTTCCATCTTGTCTAGATGGGTCTGCTGAAAGGAGATGGGGCTAAGATTCTTATGATTCAATAGTGACTAATTGTTATCATGATTAATTGCAACTGTCACAACTGTAAATGTAGAAGTTTTGTAATATAAAGGGAGGAGTAGTTTCATTCTGCTATGCATAAGGTCACTATGAATCATTACCGACTCGATGGCACCTAACAACAACAACAAAGTTAATTTTATATTCCAAGAACAGAGGACCCTAGACCATCAAGGGAGATGAGCATAAGTGGAATGTGGGACCTTATTCAGAGTTACAATGATGAAGGCACAGATGATGACATCAAGAGATAGAGCAACTGAGCACTCTTAGACTCATGGAAAAAGAAAAAGAAAGACTGTGTGCTGATGGCCAGGAGGCAGGCTTACAGAATGTGCCCTTTGGTTTTAAAAATGATTATATATTCCTGCATGTTTTTGTGTACATTAAAAAACAAACAAACAGTGGAAATAGAAGCAAATACTGTTGAATGATGATGCACGGAGGAAGAAGATAGCAAAAACTCAATCCCATGAAGCAATGCATTTCTAGTACTCCATAAGGGAAGTTGCACAAGAAGTAAATAAATATTCATGTATGAATGAATAAATGGATGAATGTTGATTATCAGCATACACCATAGCTGAAGAAGTACACCCCTTGAAGAGTTGTTGTTTAGTACTATTGAGTCGATTCAGACTCATAGCAACCCACAGGAGTTCTGAAAAGCAACTGTTGGGTTTGAGCCACTGTCTTTGTGGTTTGCAGTCCAGAGCTTATCTTATAGTGCCACACCCATGAAGAATATGTCATGTTAAATTCTGAGTATCCTTTGATGTAACAAGTAGAATGTTGAGTATCTGTGGAAGGCAGTCAGGAAGGGAGAGTGGGATAGAGAGAAGTAAAGGAGAAGGGTGGAAGGAAAAAGAGAAGAAACCTAAGAAAAGCCATTGTCATGATATAATTGCAGCCATATCTGGATATTATTGAACTGGTCTGGATCTCTCACATCATATTATTGATTTCTAATATTCCAGCTGTCACATAGACAAAGACACCTCTCTTGTACCTTGATCCTGCAATATGTGCACTTGAATTTTCTGATCTTGGATTCTTGGCCTCCTTAATGCCATTTGGTTCATTATGAGTTTCTATAGATTTCCATTGTCCTACCTGATTGGGCTTAAATTGATTTTATAGTTCTTGGATCTCTATTCTAATTTCAGTATACAATATTCTCAGACTTCTTGTCTGTCTTTTTAGATTGCTCTTAGTTTTATAGAATTTCTTCCTAGATCCATGTCCCAACATGTTCCTTAAATTTTGTTTTGTTTTATTTATTTTTTTACCACAATCTCATCTATTTATTGCTCAAACCTTTATTAAGGCACATTAATTAAAAAATATATGCAGTTCAAAAAATGTGGTCCCCAGACCAGTAACTTAGGCATAATTGGAAACTACTTAGATTTGCAAATTCTCAGGCCCTATTTCAAACCTGGTGTCATGCTATGGGTTAATGCTCCAGACTGTAAAACCATTTGAAATGTAAGGTCGGTGGTTCAAGCTCACCAGAGGCTCCTCGGAAACCCTAGGCAGGGTCGCTATGGGTTGGAACAGACTTGACAGCACTTAACAACAGCAACAACAATTCCAAACCTGAAGTCCTAGTGCAGTGCTGTAGGATAAGCAATAGGATGGGAACCACAAGGTCAGCAGTTCAAACCACCAGTCACTTCTCAGAAACTCTATAGAGGTTTGATATGAGCTGGAACAAACTCAACAGCATTTAACAACAACATTCTAAACATGCTGAATCATAAACTCTGGGATGGGCCCCAGCAATCTACATGTGTTTGTTTTTATTGTGGTCAAAATATATAACATAAAGCTGGCTATTTTTTATTATTATTTTACAATTAGCTGATATCAATCAATTATAATGATGAATATCCATCACCACTATCTATTTCCAAAACTTGTTTTTAACTCCAACTACAAACTGGATTCCATTGAGCTATAACTCCCCATAACAAACACTGTTTTAACAAGTCCTCCAGTAGATTTTTGTGCTGCTGAAGTTTGAGAAGCTCTAAATAGTTGATGCCTTTGAACTATGATGTTGGCAAAGAATAGTAAAAATGAGGGACTTCAAAAGGTTTGTGCAAAAAAACATATCTTTCAATTCCATGTTCCCACAAACTTCTTGAAGTCCTCCCTGCTCCCCCAACCCCCCTATATCCCATGAACTACCTGAAGAATGAACAAATCTTTCTTGGAAGAAGTACAGCCAAAATACACCTTATAAGTGAGGATGGCTTCTTCTACAGGGAGAGAATTCTCATTTTTAGACAGACAATTGGCTGATCAGAATAAAGTCAGTTCTGCAGTTAAGTGTGACTATGTGACAAAATTCTGACCAATGAAATATCAGTGGAAATATTTTATGGTAGTTTTCTGAAATCCAGTCTGAACATGCCCCTTGCCTCTTCTTCATTCTTTTATTCCTACTGTTTACTGATGTAAATGTGATGACTTAGCAACAATTTGATCGTTAAGTGATCATGTCAGCAAGCTATAGCTCATGGTACAAGTGCCTGACGTTCTATAGCTGGAAACAAAGAATGGTTCTACATTATTAAACTGCTGAAAAGTAATAAAAAAAATTTTCTGATGTAAAAATTATGTGAAATACAAATGTCTTATATTAAAAATGCTTTTTTGGAACATAGCCACATTCTTTTATTTACTTATTGTTTGTGGCTGCGCTATAGTGGCAGAATTGAGTAGTTGCAACAGACACCATATGGCTGTAAAGCCTAAAATATTTACTATTTGACCTTCATATAACAAGTTTATTGGCTCCTAATCTTAGGACTAAAAGCTAAGATAAGCAAAATAATAACACAGATGGCATGAAGGAAGTGCCTGTGTACTTCAGGGCTGACAAGAGCAAAGCAGCCATAAACAGTTCTGGCTAGAGCATCTCCAGATCTTCACTTGAAACTTAAATAAACTCATTTTTTTAAGCCACTTTCCATAATATGATAGATCAAATACTGGTCCAAATTAATCACCTTTCCCTTTAACTTATCTTCTATATGGTCTTCATAATTTCTTCCCCACAAACATACGAAATACAGTATACTTTCCCATGTCTTGCTGTTAAGTTTGACCAACTGGATATTTGTTGTTGTTGTTGTTGTTGTTGTTAAGTGCCGTCGAGTTGGTTCCGACCCATAGCGACCCTGTACAGGGTTTCCGTGGGTATAAATCTTTACGGGAGTAGAAAGCCTCATCTTTCTCCCACGGAGCAGCTGGTAGTTTCGAACCGCTGACCTTAAGGTTCACAACCTGATTCGTAACCACTACGCTACCAGAGCTCCAACTGGATATTAGCAGAAAGTAAAAAACAGAGGCTTAAAATGTGCTTATGCAGTTGAGTTTTCCCTACTGCACTACTGTTATTACAATATGAAGAATATGGCCTGGTAGCCCTTTGTTCCTAAAGAATGGAAAACAGATAGTTTGAAGCTAACCTTCAAATCTGTAATTGAAGTAAAACCACCCCAACTGATTCAGAGAACTGCCACTTGCATGGAATGACCTCAACAAACCTGTAAGCATGACAACAAAAGCTAAATAACTGTGTGTCACTGAGTCTTGGAGAAGAATATTAAAAGTACCGTGGAGTGCCAAAAGAATAAACAAATGTGTATTGGATCAGTACAACCAGATGCACCTTAGAAGCCAGGATAGACAGACTTTGTCTCTCATACTTCAGACATATTATCAGGAGTGACTAGTCCCTGGAAAAGGACACCATGCTTGATAAAGTGGAGGGTTAGCAAAAAAGAGGAAGATCCACAATGAGATTAATTGGCAAAGTGGCAGCAGCAATGGGCTCAAGTGTAGCAAAGATTGCCATGTTGGTGTAGAGCCAGTCAGTGTTCTTTTCTGTTGTGCATAAAGTTACTATGAGTCAGTATCAATTCATTGATACCTAACAACAACAATATATCAAGCATAATGACAAGCGAGATTGGGTGATCATGTGTTTGATAATTTTCTTCAATTTTGTCAGGATTAGGAGTACAGGAAAGTGGGTTCATTGGTCTTACTGACAATAGACCAAGTGGTAAAGGAAAGAGACCCACTGTGGAGTTACAGCTCAAGGAGCACATAAAAAGCCTTAAAGTTTTCACTTTTGTCCTGAAAAAAGAGCCTTATTTCTTACAGAAACAGAGGTGATATTGCCAAAAACAAACCAAAATCTTTATCCTAAAAGTGGATGAATTGCAATGCCAGCTGAGTACCCAATCTCAAATGGTATCTGATGTTAAAATGAGGGCATTGATTGGGAATAAATGAATCTTGAAACTTGAGATGGGAGCATATGGCCAGATAATCAGGAAGCTGGGGACACTGAACCCCTAAATTTGTTGAGTCACTCTTGCCCACAAATTAGCCCCTACCTGAAAAGATTACTTCCTTTTCATCTGTTGATACGTTAACAGTAAAATTATTATTCTCTCTGCCCAAAATCAATGATATTAACCCAACTGAACCTGCTGAGAGATGCCTAAGGCATTGTCTGGGGCACCACCTGAGGTAGATGTCTTGTAAGACATTGCTGAATGTTCCCAGGAAACACCTCCACCAATTATTGTTTCCACTGTATCATGTATTAACTCTTTCTCATGGAGTGGCTATTCAGAATTGCCAGGTTACCACACTGTATTTATTTTAACCAATATTGAGTTTTGTTTTTTTCCTAGTGAAAAATTAGTTTTAAAGCAACATTGTGATACTGATACATTTAACTTGATGCAGTATTTGTATCTTTTAATCAGTGTAGCCTTTGTAGTTATGTGCTTCTGCTGCTCAAGAACTGGATCAGTACAATTTGTGCACCATCTTTCCTTTTAACATTAAGGAGATTCTAAATTGAATATTTTGCAACTTAGGACAGTATCCTTAAAGTTTCCCTATAACTTTACATTTGTGTTAGTTTAAGCATTAGGACAATGCCCAAATAGCATAGCTACTAGTTTGGTTTATGTGGACATAGAATTCTACCCAAACTTGATTTGGAGAGTCATTTGGGGGATGTCTTTGTGGCTAAGGGCTCTATATGGTATTTAAGTGTAATAAAATTGATAGAAAAGAGGAAATAAACCTATCACAAAGCAGGTGAACTGTAGAAGCATTCTTTGCATACCAGGCATGGCTTCAATGGACCAGGTTGCAATATAGTATTGATTTGACAGAGTCTCTTTTCAGTGATTACTCCCTGGATGACTGTACACTGGATCTGAACTGAAATTAATTCCAGGAAACAAAAACATTACTGTGGTCCACCAGTCAGAATGGGAGCAATGGAGTCTTAGCTAAGGTCCTTCTCACCATGTGTGCAGGGGATTGCTGAACTCTTCCTGTAGTGATTCCCCCAGTTCCAGAATGCATAATAAGAATAGACAAACTCAGTAACTGGCAGAACCCCCACATTGGATACCTGGAATGCAGAATAAGGGCTATTATGGTTGGAAAATCCCAGTGAAAGCCATTAAAACTATGTCTACCTAAGAAAATAGTAAACCAAAAGCAACACAGAATTTCCGGAGGGATTGCAGAAATTAATGTTACAATCAAGGACTTGAAGTATGAAGGGGTTGGCCCTCCTACCACATTTAAGTCATTTATCTGGCCAGTGCAAAAACCGATGGATCCCAGAGAACGACAGAGGAGTATTACAAACTTACTCAGTTGGTGATTCCAATTTTAGCTGCTGTTCCAAATGTTATTTCATTTCTTGAGCAAATTAATATATATCCTGGTACCTGGTATGCAGCTATTGATCTGGCCAGTGACTTTTTCTTGATTCCAGTTTCAAAGGACCTCCAGGAGCAGTTTGCCTTCAGCTAGCAAGGACAACAATACACCTTTAGTGACCTACCTCAGTGGTACATTAATTCTCCAGCATTATGTCATAATTTAGTCCTCAGTGAGCTTGATGCACTTTCCCTGCCTCGGGACATCACACTGGTTTATTACATTGATGACATTATGCTGATTGGAACTAGTAAGAAAGAAGTATCAATGACTCTAAGCTATTTGGACCCTAGACTTCATGCTAGAGGGTGGGAAATTAACTCAACAAACATTCAAGTCACTTCTGTCTCAGTGAAATTTCTAGGAGTTCAGTGGTGTGGAGCATGTGAAGATAGTCTTACCAAACTAAAGGATAAGTTATTGTATCTGGCCCCTCCTACAACTAAGAAAGAGACACAGTGCCTGGTAGGTCCCTTTGGATTTTGGAGGAAACATAGCCCTCATTTAGATGTGCTACTCTGGCCTATTTATCAAGTGATTCAAAAGCCTGCTAATTTCGAGTAGAAAAAGATAAGGGTCTACAAAAGGTTCAGGATGTCGTGCAAGCTTCTTTGACATTTGAACCATATGATCCAGCAGATCCAATGGTGTTTGAAGTGTCAAATAGAGATGCAGTTTGGAGTCTTTAGTAGATCCTTAGTGGTGAATCACAATGTAGAATCTTAGAATTGTGGAACAACACTCTGCCATCCTCTGCAGATTACTACTATTCTTTTGAGAAACAGCTTCTGGTTTGTTACTGGGCCTTAGCAGAAACTGAGTATCTAAACATGGGCCAGCACATCACCAAGCAACTTGAGTTACCCATTATGAATTTGGTGTTGTCTGACCCATAATGTCATGAAGTTGGACATCCACTAGAGCATTCTATAATTAAGTGGAAGTGATATATACAAAACAGGACTTGAGCAGGACCCGAAGGCCCAAGTAATATGCACGAGAAAGTGGCCCAAATGCCTGTGGTCTCCACTGTTGTCACATTACCTTTCCTCTCCCAGTCTATACCTATGACCTCAATGGGAATTCCTTGTGATCAGTTGACTGAAGAAAAGAAAACATATGCTTGGTTTACAGATGGTACACTTGAAAGTAGACAACAGTAGCACTACAGCCCTTTCTGTGACTCCCATGAAGGAAAGTGATGAAGGGAGATCCTCCCAATGGGAAGAACTTCAAATATTGCACCTGGTTGTTCATTTTGCTTTGAAGGAGAAATGGCCAGATGTGCAACTGTACACTTATTCCTGATCTATGTACAATGATTTGGATGGACTATCTGTGTCCTAGAAGGACACAATTAGAAAATTAGTGACAAGGAGGTATGGGAAAAAGATATATGGATAGAACTTTCTGAATGGGTCAAAAAGTAAAGATATCGGTGTCTCCTGTTAATGCGCACAAAAAGGTTACCTCAACAGAGAAGGATTTTAACAATCAAGTGGACAGGATGACACATTCTGTAGATACTTATCATTCTTTTTCTCTGATTACTCCTGTCATTGTCATGAACAACGTGGCCATGGTGGCAGGATTAGTGGTTATGCATGGATTTAGCAGCACGGGCTTCCACTCACCAAGGCTCACTTGACTACAATCACTGTTGAGTGCCTAGTCTGCCAATAACAGAAACCAACACTATATCTACAATATGGGACCATTCCTCAGGGAGGTCAGCCAGTAGCCTGATGGCAGGTTGATTACATCACATGACTTCCATCACAGACACTTATTCTGGGAAACCAAGGTCATGGTTCTTTGCGTCTTGGAAGAAGGTGGTTCTAAATAACAATTAGGGCCATGTAACTGGTTGCAGAAACAAAGACTATAATTTTTATGAATATTTTGTTATATGTATCTATCAGATTTTTTTTTTTTTTTGGTCATTTATGTCAGATATAAATGGGGTCAATGTGTGTGCATTAGTTGTATCATATTAGGCACAAATATGACTCTATAACGATCTTGATTTAGTTATTATATATATGGTTTAAGTAGATATGTACATGTGCCAAGTTGATAAGGGGTGAACATTGATAGTTAATTTTTGTGTCAATTTGACTGGGTGAGGATTATCAGTGGTTTGGCAGTTGAGATATAGTTATTTACATAATGAGATCAATATAAAGTAATTAACTCTATGAAGGGATCTGCTATGAGCAACAAATCAATTGAAAGGATATTTCCTCAGAGTTGTACCCTGCTTCCATCTGGCTTGTCCTCAGACCTCTGGTTCTTTGAATTTGAAGCAGTGATCTTCTCTTTTACCTGCATGCCTGGCTGCCGAACCCACCTACCTGCATGACTGCTGGACCTGCCTGCCTACCTGCATTCTGACCCACTGATCTTGGAAACAAGATCTATAGTTCAAGCTCACTAGCAGCTCCTCAGAAACCTTACATAGGGTTGTTATAGGTCAGAACTGATTCAATGGCACTTAACAACATATATAAGTTTCACTGGTTTTTCTTCTCTAGAGAACCCAGCCTAAGTCAGAGGATTTCAGAAGAGACTCTGAAACTTGTTCTTGAACATACAGAAATTAAAGTCACTGGAAAAAATGATGAAGTAAAAGAACTAAACAAAAAATTTCAAAAGGAAGCTGAAGAAGACAAAATAAATTATTGCAATAAAATGTACAAAGATCTAGTGTTAGAAAACCAAAAGGGAAGGCAAAGTGTCAGCATTTTTCCAGGGATAAAAATGAAGAAAATATCCAAGCCTCTTTGGGCAAAACACTAAATTACACAGGAAGCATCACAAGAAGATGGAAGGAATAATCATCATTGTAACAAAAAGAATTGGTCCACATTGAACAATTTTAAGAGTTAGCATATGATCAAGAACTGATAGCATTGAATAAAGAAGTATAAGCTGCACTGAAGGCATTAAAAATATATGGCTTCAGAAATTGGCAGGATACAAATTAAAATGTTTCAACAACCTGATTCAGCACTGGAGGTACTCACTTCCCAATGCCAAGAAATTTGGAAGAGAGTTACTTGGACAACTGATTAGAAAAGGTTCATATGTATGTCCATTCTGAAGAACGATAACCCAATGGAATGCAGAATCATCATACAATAGCATTAATATTACATGCAAATATAATTTTCCTGAAGATAATAACTGGAAGGTTGGCTGTTCAAACCCATAACTGCTTCTTCAAAACTCTATACAGCCTCTTTATGAATCAGAACTGACTCGACAGCACTTAACAGCAACAATAATGTAATAATGGTGGCAGCAATACACTAACAGGGAGATGCAAGAAATTGAAGCAAGATTAAGAAGAGGACATGCAACAAGAGATATCAGATGGATCCTGACTGAAAACAGAAAATACCATAAATATAGTTATTTGTGTTTTATTGACTATGCAAAGGCATTCAACTTTGTGAATCACAACAAATTATGGATAACATTGCAACGAATGGGAGTTCCATAACACTTCATTGTTCTCATGAGGAGCCTGTACATAGATCACGCAGCAGCCATTTGAACAGAATAAGGGGATACCGAGTGGTTTAAAATCATGAAAGGTGTATGTTAGGGTTGTATTCTTCCACTGTATTTATTTAATCTGCACACTGAGCAAATTATCTGAGAAGCTGGAGTACCTGAATAAGAAAGTGGAATTAGGATTGGAAAAGACTTATCACTGACCTGCAATTTGCAGATGGCACAACTTTGCTTGTGAGATGTTGTTGTTGTTGCAAAGTGCCGTCGAGTCTGTTCCGACCCATAGCGACCCTGTACAGGGTTTCCGAGGCTGTAAATCTTTACGGGAGCAGAACGCCTCATCTTTCTCCCGCGGAGCAGCTGGTAGTTTCGAACTGCTGGCCTTAAGGTTCGCAGCCCGATTCATAACCACTACGCTACCAGAGCTTGTGAGATAGAGTACTTGAAATACTTATTGATGAAGATCAAAGAATGCATGCTTTAGGATAGATTGTGCCTCAATGTAAAAAACAATGAAAATACTCAAATTTGTCCATAACTGGATCAATAAATAGCATCATGATAAACAGAGAAAAAAAAAAGATTGAAATTGTCAAAAACTACATTTTGCTTGGATCCACCATCAACACTCATGGAAGCAGCAGTCAAGAGATCATAGAATGTACTGCATTAGGCCAATCTGTTACAAAAGACCTATTTTAAAACATGAAAGAACAGCGATGTAACTTTGAGAACTAAAGTGCATTTGACCCATCGTGAGGTATTTTTTATCACTCTATATGCATGTGAAAACTGGAGAAGAATCAATGCTTTTGAATTAGGATGTGTGTTGGAGAAGAATATTGAAAATACCGTGGGCTGACAGAAGAGCAAACAAATCTGTCTTGAAGAGCACAGGCAGGAGATTTTTGAGAAGCCAGGAAACAGTGCTCCATTCTGTTGAGTATATAGGATCCCTATGAGTCAGGACTGATTGGACAGCATCTAACAACAGCAACTGAGAATAAAATCATTCTTCTATATCTAGTAAGCTAAATTCACCAATCAAATATATAAGTACTTTGAAAGCAAGAACAGATTTATAGGCCCCAGGTAGTATGTAGACCAGTTTTTAACAATTAGCTCACTCATAACCCTCCAGACTCCCACTATTTGAAACAGTTGTAAATTTCCTTGTTTTCAATCTACCAGGATAATATCACTTATAAGAGATTTCGGGAGAAATGTATACAACTGACTGTCAGGAGTCACATCTACAAACTGCTTCCATAAATCTACCACAGAATGGTACTACAAGAAAAAGCAAACAGTGGTAGAAAATACAGCATCACTGAACTGCAAAAGGTAGGATTTAGCCTGAGAGTTTGCAAACAAACAAATCAAGTGTCTTTGGTGCCCAAAGCAACCAACCAAACAGAAAACCCTGTAGCATGGAGTCAATTCCAACTCACAGGTTTCTGAGACTATAAATATTTTTGGGAGCAGACAGTCTCATCTTTCTCTAGTGGAGCAACTGTTAGGTTTGAATTGCCATCTTTGCTATTAGTGGCCCAGTGAGGAATCCATAGCACCACAAGTGCTCCTTCTTTGGTGCCCAGAGAGTTAATATTAATCTAATAAGTAGCTAAGAGAGTAGAAATGATGGGGGTGGTAAAAAAAAAAACAAAAAAAAAACATACACGTACACACACAAAGGGCAGACTCCTTCATAAAGGCATTTAAAGTCAGTCTTGATTTTTTATTTGCTTTGTAAAACGTTTGCTGACTCCACCTACCAGACCCAAACACAATGAATTTTAAAAATCTAAAATTGGATTAAGCTATGTGCCACCAGTTTTCAAGTACTGCTTTTCTGTGACTCAAAAATTGACTAATGAGGCACTGTGTTTGATGGTAGTGTGCATATAATTATTCAGTAAGCTTCCAAATAAATTCTGCTAATGTAGCCTTTATCACGTCCCTAGGAAAAGATATTCTCCTCACTGTAACAAAAACAAACGCTTAAGTGGCAAAATTCTATTGATGTCTTCATTCTCTCTTACCCCTAATTAACCCTATATAGCAAACCCAAATGTCTTCTTTTTATTTCTCATGTCCTTTTTTGGTAGATTCTATATTCCTAGTGAACAGAAAAGTGCCCTGCTTAAAAATGTTAATCTCCAGAGCAATATTAGTTACTAAGCTACCAATCCTAGTTCCATGTTTTCTTTACCAAAAAAAAAAAAGTCTCAGACAGAGATTTGGAATGAAGATCTCTAAAATCTGGGATCAATTAAGAAATCATTCCCTAAAAATCTTGTTAGCTACATTAAGTATTTCCATCTAAAAAATGAGTTTTACTTTAGAACAATTCCAAATTCTCTGAATTAATTTTCCATTTTCTTTTCACGGTTCAAGCACTTCTTTTCATATAGGCCTCTGTTTTTTCCAGACTTGCAGATGTGTAAAAATTTTAATGAGTGAATTCAAGTTCTCAAGTTAGTTCAGGATAGGATTATACCAATCTACTCTAGTCAATAAATTATCACTTTAAAATAAAACTCAGACGGGTCTCTTGTGATACAATAGTGAATAATTGTTATCAGGATTGATTGCGAGGGTCGGAAATGCAAAGGTAGACGTTTTATAACAAGGTGGGGAGTGATTAAGTTTTCATTCTAGGAGCCGAGGTCCCTAGGACCATCAAGGGAGACGAGCAGAGAGCGGGACCCTACCCAGAGAAGCAGTGATGCCTGAAATGGAGCCAGAGATGATGACGTGGAGCGATGGAGCAGCTAGAGACTTTAGATCCAGAGAGGGAGAGCGACTGTGTGCTGAAGACATGGGGGGTACGGGGAAAGGACTGCATGGAGGGGATTGTAACCATGGCAATGAGACGATATATATATATATACGATAGAATGAATGTAAAACTAATGTTCTCCAATGTAAACTATCACATAATTCACAATAAAACATTTAAGAAAAAAAAAAAAAAAAACACTTTCTTTTAGTTGGGTTTTGATAAGATTTAGATAGCAGACTTCAGTAAATGACCTATATATTTGCAGACAGTATAAGAATTGGCAATAACAATAGAAAGTTTTGGAATGCTTAAATAGTCTCCGGTATATGAGGAATATAGATACAGATTGCCTGGTGATTAAATTAAAAAAAAAAAAAAAGAAAGTGGTCTTTATGGTGTATTGTGAGGCTCCCAGTTCTCTAAAGCAGGGACTCCCATATTGTGTTCTAGAGTTCTATAATTGGATTGTAATAACAAGGGTAGACCAATGGGCCAGACCTCACAACCTTTCACTCCTATCTGAATTAAGGAAATTCAACTTTATATGTTGGGTTATACCAAAGTCTTTATTTGAATAGAAAGGGGGAATTCTTAGAAATATGATAACCAGTGCTAAAATAAAACTAGATTTTTTCTTACATCAATAAGCATTTTTCTTAAATGCTTATTGATGTAAGAAAAAAATCTAAGCATCAGAAATCTTTATTATGCCATACTGCTTGAATGCAAGATAGTAATTCTTTTTATTATTATATAAAAAAACCCCACACCTAACACTAAACTAAGCCCTTTATGCAGTTGCTGTGAGTAGTTAGTGAGGTGTTTGATCACAGCAAATGTTAGTGCCCTTAGAGGCATTACAAAAATTCCTTTTAAAGAGCATGCAAAGTTTTGCTTTGTGATATTGGGGAAAATATGTGTAATGCTATTTCTGATTTTATTTTTACCTTCAAAACATTTGGAGTTCAATGCATTTCTCAGATATAACTACAATATACGTCTTTATGTCTTATGGATTTAGTTTCTATGTTTTTCTCCTAAATCAATTTCTATTTTCACTAGGCTTGTAGTTATTGTTAAGTGCCATAGAGTTGGTTCCCACTCAGAATGGCCCTGTATAAGGTTTCCAAGGCAGGGTGCTGTAGGATAAGTAATGGGCTGCTCACCACTAGGTCAGTAATTCAAAGCCTATACAGGGTCCCCATGAGTAGGAACTGACTCAACGCCAATTAACAAAATTAATATGTACTGACATTAAACTGGAGTGCTGGTGTGGTACTGAAGAATAAACACTCAACTACAAAGTTGTTTTGAACCGCAAGGTCGGCGGTTCGAATTCACAAGTTACTCCTTGGAAACTCTATACAGGCTTGCTATGAGTCAGAACCAACTCAACAGCACTTAACAACAACATTTAACTTAGTTATATAGAACAGAGATCTACAATAGGTAGACATGTATATCTACCTATGTGGAAGGGCTCTGCTCATAAGAATATCTAAAGATTTATTCTTCTTTTATTTCACTGCTTCCTCAAATCACAGTATGATAGTCATTTACATTGCCCATGATGGCTCACCCACCATGTCCATGTCCATATCCAAGCAGTTAGGTGAAGGTCAGAGTGGTAGAAGAACACAGACTTGCTGCTTAAGGACAAAGGAAGTTGCAACATGTCAGTTCCACACATATCATATCAGCCATTTCTAGCCATCTCTAGTCATACATGGGAGTCCTGGTATGGCACTGGACTGCAAGGTCAGTCTAAGCCCCAAGGTCAGATGTTCGAACCCAACAGCCACTCCTCAAAAAACCTATACAGGGTCGCTATGAGTTGGAACCAACTTGATGGCATTTAACAATGACAACAACAGTCATACTCTTGGTGTGGTGCTCTAGGATCAGCACTGGACTGCAAACCACAAGGTTGGTAGCTCAAACTCACCAGCTGCTTCTCAGAAACCCTACACAGGGTCACTATGAGTTGGAACCAACTCGATGGCATTAAACAATATAATCCTTTCTTATTATTATTATTACTGTGGTAAATTTTCATAGCAAAACATACACCAACTCAACAATTTCTGCATGTATAACTCATCCCACAGAGACATTGATTGCATTCTCCAAGTTGTGCAACCATTTTTATTATCCTTTCCAAGCTGTTCCATCATCATTAAGATAACTTCAATGCCCCCTAACCAACCATTTTTACTGTTGTTGTGCTACTAAGTAAATTCCAGCTCACAGCAGCCCAACAGGACAAAGAAGAACTGCCCCACAAAGTTTTCCAGGTTGTGATCTTTACAAGATCAGATCACTAGGTCTTTTCTTCTACAGACTCATTGGTGATTTCCAACTGCCAATCTTTCAGTTAGCTGCCAAATATTTAACCATTTTGCCACCAGGGTTCCTTTTCAAACCCTAGTAATCTCTAATAGGTTTTGTTTTCTTATATTTGCTTGCTTCATTTATGTAAGATCATATAGTAATTTTCTTTTGCAACTAACTTACTTCACCCAACATAATAGTTTCAAAATTCATCCATGTTATGACAAACATTAACAGTTCATTTCTTTTTATGGATAATATCCCATTGTATTTTATACCACATTTTGGATATTCCTCTGTAATAGACATATTGGTTGGTTTCTTCTTTTGGCTACTGTGAAGAAAAGCACTGCAATTAATATTTCTGTACAGGGTTCTGTTTGTGTGTCTGCTTTCACTTCTGAGTACACTGATACCTACAATTGGGTTTGCTGGGTCAATACTTTGAGGGACCACCAAACATTTCAGTAATACTTGACTTAGTCTCATTATTGTTGTTAAGTGTTATTGAAGAGATCCTGACCCATAGTGATCTTGCATAAGGTTTCCAAGGAGTGGCTGGTGGGTTTGAACTGTCAATCCTGTGGTTAGCAGTCCAGTAGTGTAGTGATTACAAGTGGGCTACTAATCTCAAGGTCAGCAGTTCGAAACTACCAGCCTTTCTAACTGCTGACCCTGAAGTTAGCAGCCTATACAGGGTCTGACTCATAATGATCCGGTATACAGTTTCTAAGGAGTGACTGGTGAGTTTGAACTTCCTGCCTTAAAAATATATGCATATATATTTTGTGTGTAAATAATTGACTTTGTCTTCTTGAGATACCCTTTGAAATTTTCTGTTAAGCTCTTTTACTTCCTTATTTATTCTATTGATTTAGCATCTCTGCACTGGATATCAAGTTTCAGAGTCTCTTTGACATCCTTTTTTTTTTTTTTTTCTTTCTTGTCTTTGTAAAGACCTTCTGCTTTATTTCTGCATGTGTTCTTGATGTCACCCCAAAACTCCTCTGGTCTTTGGTCATTAGTATCTAATGCATCAAATCTGTTCTTGAGATGATCTCCAAGTTCACATGTGATCTGTTCAAGGTCATATTTTGGCTCCCATGGACTGGTTTTCATTTTCTTCAGCTTTATCCTAAATTTGCATATGAGCAATTGATGGTCTGTCCCAGTCTGCCCCTAGTCTTGTTTTAACTGATGATATGGATCTTTTCTACCATCTCTTCCCACAGTAGAAAATTTTATTTCTTTGTATTCCAACTGGTAAGGTCCATGTGTATAGTCATCTTTTATGTTGTTTAAAAAATATATTTGCAGTGAAGAAGTCAAAATTCTATCATGTGAGATGAGTAGCATCTGAGATCCTGAAAGCTCATAAACAGTTGTCTAAGGTGCAGCTATTGGTCTGTCCATGTTAGGAGAAAGAAGAGTGATATGAATTTAAGAAGCTTGGAATCAATTAGTTCAATGGGCTAATGGAACAAGTGAACATCTGTCTCCATGACTCTGAGACCAGAAAAGCAAGGCAGTACCTGGTTACCACTACCTAATGCCCTGAAAGAGATCACATTAGAAGATCCCAGATAGAGTGTGAGGATGTGGAGGGGTGGGGGGAGTGGAATAAAACTTAATTGAAAAAAAAGAAAAAATGGTTTACTGGTCAGAAAGAGACTGGATGACCCTGAGGTGATGACCCTCAAGCACCCTTATGATCTGGAAAGGTACTTGCCCTCATGGTATAGTTTCCAGCCAAACAGTAGATAGATTTATAGTGGTGGACAACATTACTAGCAAGGTATGCTCACCATGGGATGGTCAATCTTTCAAAATCAAAAGAGCAACATATGCCTAAGGACAAAGTTGGAAAGAGATAAGAAGGTGGATAGAAAGGAATTAGGAACCACAGGGGGAAGTAGAATAACTGTTGTTGCATGGAGTGGATTGTAATCATCAAAAAAAAAAAAAAAAAGAAGTGTATGGTTTGTTGAATGTAAAGCTAATAATATTGTCTGTAAGTCTTCATTCAATTCACAATAAAAAACTAAAACCTATCATGCTATCTTCAGCATTGTTTCTATCACCAAAGTCACATTTTGGACTACTGATCTTTCCTCTTTGTTTCCAAACTTTGCATTCCAAACACAAGTAATTATCAATATCTCCTGGTTAAATGTTTGATCAATTTCAGACTGAAGAAGTTGGTAGAAATCTTCATAGTCAACATCACTGGTTTTAGTGGTTGTTACATAAATCTGAGTAATTGTTGTATTAACTGGTCTTCCTTATAGACATATGGCTATTGTCCTATCACAGATAACACTGTACTTCAAGATAGGTCTTTAAATGTTCTTTTTGATTATTAATGCAATGTCATTCCTTTTTAATTTGTCATTCCTGGAATAGTAAACCATGTGACTGTCAGATTCAAAATGTCCAATACCATTTCAATATCAGCTTATTAATGCCTAGGTTATTGATCTTTATGCGTTCCATTTCATTTCTGACAACTCCCAATTTTCCTAGATTTATACTTTGTACATTCCATGTGTTATGCCCAGAATTCGGGGTCTCCAAAGACCACCAAGGAGCTGACACCGATGCAAATACATAAGGGTTGTTTATTCAAGCTCCAGCTCAGACCCCACCTGCATCCAATGCAGCGGATGAGGGATGGAGACTCGAACTCTCAGTTATTCATGCTTGAGCTCAGACTCCACCTGCATCCGACACAGCGGATCAGGGATGGAGCCTTGAACTCTCAGTTGACATTATTCATGTTCAGGGTCTGACTCCACCTGCATCTGACGAGCCCTTTGTCTGTGGGGTTTTTATAGAGTTTTCAAACAAGCTCAGGGTTTTTCAGGTTTACAATATTTGGATTGGTTGACATTTGGCAAAGTATGAGATGTTACAGTTTAATTGGTCAGTACCGGTGGTCTTTTGCTCTTAGGCTAGGATAAGGAAAACATGTGGCATCTGGCCTTGAGATGTCCTGTTTACTGCTTATCTAGTTCTTGCTGTTGCTAGGGATGAAAGGATATTCTAAGGCAGTATGAGCTGATTTAGCACATTCTTGGAACAGGAGGACGTGTTCAGGCTAATGTACAGAATGGAGTCTTTTTCTTGGTCCTACACATGTTCTGATTATTAATGAATGTTTACAACTCTTTCTCTTTATTTTGAGTTGTTCCCCATCAGCAAATGAAAGTCCTGAAATTTTTACTCCATTAACATCATCATGATCAACTCTACTTTAAGGACACAGTCCTTCCCCAGTGGTATTTTGAATACCTTCCAACCTGAAGTCCCATCTTCCAGCACTATATATACCTAACAATATTCTGTGTTATTCATTATGTTTCGATATTCAATATCCTGGAGCTATTTGATAGTGTTCTCCTGCTATTCATAAGGTTTTCAGTGGTTAAACATTCAGAAGTAGTTCACCTCTACTTCTTCCTAGTCTGTCTTAGTCTGGAAGCTCAGCTGAAAGCTGTCCACCATCGGTGTACCCTGCTGATATTTAAAATGCCGGTGGCATAGCTTCCAGCATCACAGCAACATGCAATCCATCACAATATGACAAACTGACAAATGAGTGGTGACTTTGTACCATAGGGGGAAAAATAACAATTTTGAGGTCAGGAATAATATAAAATTGTTAATAAAATTCAAGTAGACACCTTCCCAAATCATTGAAGTCTTGAAACAAGTTTACAATAATGCTTCTCCACATAGAACAGCAATTGAAATGGCTGGTATTTTAAGGAAGATTGGGAAGACCTTAAAGATGAGCCAAGAAAGAGAAGACAATCAACCTCAACAGTTAAGGAAACTGGTGGAAGAAGACCATAGAATTACAAATGATGCCAATAGCTACTGATCTCACATGGTTTAGCATTTTCTAATTTTGGTGAAAATCTTGGCCTTAACAAGCTTTCAACAACATGGGTGCCAAAAACACTGCATGAAGTTCAGCCAATTCAAAGAACTGGTTGTACTATCAGTCTTTCAAGAAAGTTAGAAAATAATAAGGATGATTTTATGGAATGAATAGTAAGCACAGACAGGTCTTGGATTTAACAGTATGATCTAAAAAGCCAGGTCCAATCTGGTTTCTGAAGGGATTTGTTGAACCAGTTAAATTCAAGGCAGAGAGTTCAGCTATGAAGGATATGAAAGCAATTATTTTTGTGAATTGAATAGATTTTCTCAAAAAACACAGGAGAATTATGGGAACTTATAATGTAGAACTTGGAAGTAAATGAAAGTGGTACTGGTGAGAAAAAAGTCAGGAAAGTTGTACCAAAAGTTTTGTTTTCCATGACAACAATGTACCTGCTCATCCTTGGAGAGTAGCAAGGGCTGTCCTACTTCACTGGGAAATTTTACCTCATCCATCCTTATTCTTGATCTTGCTCCCTCATACATCTCTTTGTTCCCCAAACTCAAAGTACATTTAAAAGGAACAGATTTTTAGTGCCTTGAGGATGCTAAACCTGCGTTATTGACAGAATGTAAAGTGAAGAGCATCAAGTTCCTCAGAGACGCTTGTTGTTGTTGTGAAGTGCCATCGAGTCGGTTCCAACCCATAGCGACCCTGTATAGGGTTTCTGAGGAGCGCCTGGTGAGCTTGAACCACCAACCTTGCAGTTCTAGTGCATTAAATGGCTTTGCAGTCTGGCGCATTAACCCACAGCGCCACACCAGGAGTCCCAGAGAAGGTTAGAGAAATAGAAAAACTACATTCAGAAGTATGAAGAGCCTTCAATACATTTTTGGAAAAATGGAGTATCTATTTTTCCACAGACATTTTTACCCCCTCTTAATGCAGAAAGCATCAAAAGAAGATGGAAGGAATGCACAGTCACTGTACCAAAACGGTTGATGTTCAACCATTTCAAGAAGTAGTATATGATCAAGATCCAATGATACTGAAGGAAGAAGTCCCAGGTGCACTGAAGGAATTGGCAAAGAACAAGGCCCCAAGAATTGATGGAGTAAAAATTGAAATCTTTTAAGATGGGCTGCCAAAAGAACAAATAGATCTGTGTTGGAAGAAGTGCAGCCAAGTGCTCCTTGGAGGCAAAGATGGCCAAACTTCGTCTGTCATATCTTGGACATATTGTCAGGAGGGACCAGTCGCTGGAGAAGGATATTATGTTTGGTAAGGTGGAGGGTCAGAGAAAAAGAGGAAGACCCCCAGCAAGATGGATTGGCAAAGTGGCAGCATCAATAGGATCAAGTGTGGCAACAGCAGTGAGGTTGGCCCAGGACTGGGCAGTGTTTCCTTCTGCTCTACACAGGGCTGCTGAGTCGGTACTGACTCGATGGCTCCTAAGAAAAACAACATATAAGTCTAAGAAGCTCTGGTAGTGTAGTGTTTAAGAATTGGGCTGCTAACCTCAAGGTCAGCAGTTCAAAATTACCAGCTGTTTCTACAGGAGAGTGTTCTGCTCCCGTAAAGATTTACAACTTGGAAACCCTGTACAGGGTGGCTGTGAGTTGGAACAGACTCCACAACCACACCACTACCCATATATAAACCTAGATGGAGAATATGTTCAAAACTAATAGCTTCACACTTTTGTTTAATAAAATTTTCCATAAATTTGAAGCAATACTTGTTTACTTACTCTAGTGAGTATGGTAAGATTACTTTTTGTTTAACAAAGATTTCTATAAGTTTGTAGCACTACTTTTTGACTTACCCTTGTAAGTATGGTGAGATTATTTAATCAGCCACATATGGAGGTAGAAACAAATCTAATGTGCTTGTGCATTTTTTTTTTACAACTATGAACTAAGAATGTCATCTAAAACATTTCTCTTTCACACATTTAAAAACTGAGGAACACAGATGTTCATCAAGATTTTTTGCAAATAGTATCTTTGGATTTAGAATTAAAATCTAACAATTTCCAATAAGTTTGTAATAACAACTGTCTGGTATCAGGAAGATGAAAATTTCCTAACCTAGTTTTGAAACAAAATTCTGAATAATTGAACAGGACTTAAAAGTAAATAAAAATAATAAACTAAATATCATGAAAAAAATGAATCAATATCATAAAAATTATAGCAGCAATGAAATGAAAACATCAACACAAACTGAATGTATACTAGAATATCATATGGCTATATAACAAAGGAAAACAACAGGTTTTCTTTTTTTTTATGAAAATATATCCCATATATTGTTAGTAGTAAAAAGCATATGTCAATTATATATAGTAGTAAAACTTTATTACTATTATAAATATATATTAGAAAGCAAAATGTACTTTTGTATTTAATGTAAAAATAATGAGAAATTAATTTCACCATTATTTTTATACATATTATTTTAGCACTGTAATACTAGTACTATAATTATAAACAATAAATATATTGTGGGTCCATGAACCATCAAAAAAGCTGGGAAAATAAGTAATGCTATCATCTTTAATTCTCATAGCTGCCAAAGTCATTTTTTAATACACACTTGAATCATGCCTTGTGCTTCTTTTAAAATCTGTTAATGACTCCCCATAGCCTAATAAACAAAACACAAACCCCTTAACAAAATATATGAGTAATCAGGTCAAACATTTTCAGCTTAATATCTCTGAGGCCTTGCCTATCTCTCAGACTTGGTTAATTCCCCATATTTCCATAGCAGTTGACCTGTAACTCCAACACAGTATTTGTTTGTGTGCCAGTTATTATTAGGAGTTTCTATGGAATAGACAATAAAACACTGGACAGAGCCAGGAAATTTTCATTATGCCAGGCTATAAGGAGCTCTGGTAGCGTAATGGTTACGAATTGGGCTGCGAACCATAAGGTCAGCGGTTCAAAACTACCAGCTGCTCCGCGGGAGAAAGATGAGGCTTTCTACTCCCGTAAGGATTTACACCCTCGGAAACCCTGTACAGGGTCGCTATGGGTCGGAACCGACTCGACGGCACTTAACAACAACAACAACATACTAGTTGAGGAATCTGTACATGGACCAAGAAGCAGTTGTTCAAACAGAACATGGGAACACTGAATGGTTTAAAATTAAAAAAGATATGTGACAAGGTTGTATATTCTTTCACCATACTTGTTCAATCTGTATGCTGAGCAAATAATCTGAGGAAGCTGGGTTATATGAAGAAAAACATAGCATCAGGATTGGAGGAAGACTAAAATCTATATGGAAGGAAATATCAAGGTGGATATATCATACAATTTATTTTTGAAATATTATAAACTTATTTTCCATATACTCAAGAAATAATCATTTGATAAGTCTGTGAATGTTGTTGTTGTTGTTAAGTGCCATCAAGTAAATTCTGACCCATAGCGAACCTGTATAGGGTTTCCAAGGAGCAGCTGGTGAGCTTGAACCACTGACCTTACAGTTCAAATTACTTTACAGTCTGACCCATTAGCCCACAGCACCACACCAAGAATCCATATATTAGGGCAGGGTGAGGCAACAGGAGGCAAATTGCTTAGCATATTCTACAATGAAATAATTTATGAACTATAAAGAAACATATTTCTAACAGTTCACTTTTATTGCAAAAATTTGACCTACATATATGCTCAAAATTACACAAAACCAAGACAACTTTACATATATGTGGGTAAGTTAAAATATACTGCAAAATAGTAGTAATCTTTACTAAATCAAAATATCAAAATGTGAAACTATTGTTTCTTGGCATATCTTCCACCTAGGTCTACACACTTCTGAAGATAGCATTTACATCACCTTAAGGAGCTCTGGTAGCGTAGTGGTTACGAATCAAGCTGTGAACCACAAGGTCAGCAATTTGAAACTACCAGCTGCTCCGCCGGAGAAAGATGAGGCTTTCTGCTCCCGTAAAGATATACAGCCTCAGAAACCCTGTACAGAGTCACTATGAGTCGGAACCAACTCCACGGCACATAACAACAACAACAACAACAAACAACAACAACAACCCCTTTTTGGAAGAAGTCAACATTACTTTTTCATATGCACCTCATCAAAACAACAGTGTTGACATCCTCAAGAGGGTCAGATGCTTTCCTTTTAAATGTTCTTTAAGCTTTGGGGCAAAAAAAAAACCCACACACACAAAACAAATTCTGAAGAAGACAAATTAGTGCTGAAAGGTAGATGGGGTAAGATTTTCCTAAGAAAATCTCATAGGACAACACTTGCTACCCTCTAAGGTGATGAGGAAAAAATTTACTTAGTGCATCATTTCTGGCCTTTTTCTCCCCAGTGCAGTTTTTCATTTTCTTAGAACTTCTACCTAAGCCCCTGTGACTGTCCTGTGTCCTTTGAGAAAATCTCCCAAGATTTCCCTTTGGAAGTCCTAAAAGATGGTAACCTATGCCTTCTGAGCTAACCTCTCTGCCTTGACTTTAACTGGCCCTGCATATCTCACTGTTTTGATTGAACCTTACTCTCTGGATCATGTTAATAAATCTAGATTCATTTTCAGTTATGATTCATGCCATAAAATCACCTTCATTAGTTTTGATCTTGTTTAAAAGACTGATGGAAAGAACAACTCCTTAAGCTAACTGATCTTCATGCAGCACTTTTGGCATTCATCGACCTGAAAACTTATGCTAAAGCCACGATGTTCACTTAAAATTGAAAACATCAGTCATATGAGATCTCAAAGTCATAATCTATTGCATTAATAATAATTCTATGATCTTCTCCTACCACTGTCTGGCCTTCATCCACAGTCTCTTCATTCATTGTAGTTAACCATCTTCCCTCTTTTGGTTATCTTTTAAGTCTGAAGTCTTCATCACCTTCCTTAAAATTCTTGAAACATCTAAAAAACTGCTTTGTAAAGTGGATCAAAATTCCTGTACACTTGGTGCAAACCTACAATAATTTTTCAAGTTGTCCATATGAGTTTTGTTAAAAATTTGATATGAGCCCTAACCTCAAAATCATATTTTCCATGGTACCCAAAGTATCCTATTTTTTAAGGCATTCTAATGAAATGAAGACTAGTGTATTATTGAGAGAATTTCTCTGCAGCCATCTACTGACTACAGAGACATGTTTAAAGACATTTTATTTGGAATAAACCCATGCATGTATGAACTGGTACCTTAGTAGCAATACTTTTTTATTGACCCTTGTACATTCAAACTATTTACTGATGAAGTAATATGGTGCCTTGATTGTCTGGAAAATAATTCAAAATCAGTGGTTATATTGCAGGGGTTTGTAGAAGAAATAAGATTGGCTGTGAGTTAATAACTGTGGAAATGAAGTAATCAATACATGCAGGTTTATTTCACTCTCTTAATTTGGAATATTATATAATAATTGTTAAATCTCATATAGATATTAAATATGGCATTGTTGAATAAAATGACTGGAAACAAGCTAAATGTCCATCGATGGAGTAGAGAATTGGTTATGAAAATGCATTACAACCTCACATCAAAATAGTCAACATAAGTTTTGTTGTTGTTCTTGTTAAGTGCCTTCAAGTCAGTTCTGACTCATAGCAACCCAGTATAGGCTTTCCAAAGAGTGGTTGGTAAATTTGAACTGCTAACCTTGCAATTCAAAGATATGAAAATGTAGGGAAGCAGAGTTTTTAACAACAAGTTTGCCGCTAGAATACAGGTGTTGGTGAAAACCATTGCAAATCCTAAGCCAAAATGGGAAAGGAAAAGACCCATATCAACATCGTCATTATTGGACATGTCAACTCTGGCATGTCAACCACTACTGGTCACCTGATCTACAAATGTGGTGGAATCCACAAAAGAATCATTGAAGAAAGCTGCTGAGGTGGTGAAGGGCTCCTTCAAGTATGTCTGGGTCTTGGATAAACTGAAAGCTGAACATGAGCGAAGCATCACCATTGATATCTCCCTGTGGAAATTTGAAACCAGCAATTACTATATGACCATCATTGATGCCCCAGGACACAGAGACTTTATCAAAAACATGATTACAGGAAACTCACAGGTTGTCTGTGTTGTACTGATTGTTGCTGCTGGTGTTGGAGAATTTAAAGCTAGTATCTCTAAGAATGGGCAGACTCGTGAGCATGCCCTTCTGGCTTACACACTGGGTGTGAAACAGCTAACTGTTGGTGTTAATAAAATGGATTCCACTGAACCACTCTACAGCCAGAAGAGATATGAGGAAATCGTAAAGGAAGTCAGCACCGACATTAAGAAAATTGGCTACGACCCTGACACAGTAGAATTTGTGCCAATTTCTGGTTGGAATGATGACAATATGCTGGAGCCAAGTGCTAACATGCCTTGGTTCAAGGGATGGAAAGTCACCTGTAAGGATGGTGATGCCATTGGAACCACATTGTTTGAAGCTTTGGATTGTATCCTGCCACCAACTCGTCCAACTGACAAGCCCCTGAATCTGCCTCTCCAGGAGTTCTAGCAAAATGGGTGGTATTGGCACTGTCCCTGTGGGCAGAGTGGAGACTGGTGTTCTCATACCAGGCATGGTGGTCACCTTAGATCCCATCAATGTTACCACTAAAGTAAAATCTGTTGAAATGCACCATAAGCCTTTGAGTGAAGCTCTGCCTGAGGACAATGTAGGCTTCAACGTAAAGAATGTCTCAGTCAAAGATGTTCACCGTGGCAATGTGGCTGGTGACAGCAAAAAATGATCCACCAATGGAAGCAGCTGACTTCACTGCACAGGTGATCATCCTGAACCCTCCAGGCCAAATCAGTGCAGGATATGCACTTGTGCTGCATTGTCACACAGCTCACATTGCTTGCAAGTTTGCTGAGCGCAAGAAGATTGATCACCGGTCTGGTAAGCAGTTAGAAGATGGCCCCAAATTCTTGAAGTCTGGTGATGCTGCCATTAACATGGTTCCTGGCAAGCCTGTGTGTGTTGAGAGCTTGTCAGACTACCCTCCTTTGGGTTGTTTTGCTGTTAGTGACATGAGACTGTTGCTATGGGTATCATCAAGGCAGTGGACAAAAAAGCTGCTGGAGCTGGCAAAGTCACCAAGTCTGCTCAGAAAGCTCAGAAGGCTAAATGGATATTACCTTTAACACCTGCTCCTCCAGTCTTAATCAGCGGTGAATGAACGGTCTCAGAACTGTTTGTCTCAATTGGCCATTTAAGTTTAATAGTAAAAGACTGGTTAATGATAACAATGCATCATAAAACCTTCAGAAGGTAAAGAATATTATATGGACCATTTGTTTCTTTTTGTGTGTGTGGCAGTTTTAAGTTATTAGTTTTTAAAATCAGTACTTTTTAAATGGAAACAACTTGACCAAAATTTTGTCAGAGAATTTTGAGACCCATTAAAACAAAGTTTAATGAGGAAAAAAAAAAAAAAAGTGTAGGGAAGCAGAGATGTGCCTCATAGCACAAAAGAGGCACTAGGAGATTCTCTGTTCCATGAATATGGATAGCATATGTGAAAGCAGTCAAATCAACTGGGGAAAGCTTATAAATGGCCTACAGTTTTGTACAGAAAGGACAGACCCAGCCTGAATAGCAGGAGTTGTAGTAAAAGTCAGCAACGGTAATATACAGTATGGGCACACACTTAGTTTGCTAATTTCTAATAGAAAAGCAACCAGAAGCCAAGAACTTTATTTCCCTCTTTTAGTTGTTAATGTCTCAGGTTTTGACAATAACTTAAGAATTACAACAAGATCACCTTGCTATATTTCACTACCATTTCCCACATGTTAAATATTGCACTGGAAACATCAGTTTTAAAGGTTGTTCTATTTCTGGTTTTGATCATTAACATTCTGCACATGCCTCAGGAAGCATGAAATAAGATGTTCAGGTTCTAATTCTTATGGATGAATTAATGAGGGAACTAGAAAAAGGTGGTAACCTAGATACCAGATTTATGAATGAACAATATGACATCTCATTGTGGGGTTGATGTCTTAATTACAATTTTTCCTGCTAACTTCATTCTTATGTTTTATTAAAATATTTTCCATGCATCACAACAAAAGGATAAAATACCATTCATGGATGACTGTCAAGTTTATACTGACAATTTTGTGTCACATCCCTATGTAGAATAAACAAATCACATGTTCATAAGAAGTATCACCAACACTTGTGGGATTTCATAATAAAGAACACGCACAGATCTTTAACAGATGTAATCGTTCAACTAAAGATCTTTCCATAAGAAAAATTGTTTTTCATCCTATAAAATATATATTGGCACATGAGCTGATTATCAAAGGCACACTGTTATTCTTAGTTACATTCTGTTTCCCAACCCTTATTAGTGAATTGGAGTACTGGTATAGTGCTGTAGGATAAGCACTGGACTACTAACCAAAAGTTGACTCAAACCCAGCAGTTGCTCCTCAGAAGCCAAATACAGGGTTGCTATGAGTAGGAACCAACTCAATGGCACTTAAAAAAAAAAGTGTACTTGGACAGCAGGGATTTTTTCCTTAAGGATGAAAATGGAAGATAACAGTTATTGCCTTGTTATTATGAGCTAGAACTGTGTTTTTCTAGGTTTGTAATTTAATCCTCATGAAACCTTGTGAGGATAGTATTTTCCTCAGTTTACAGTTAAAAGAAAGTAAATAATTTGCTTACGAATTCTCAGATGATGATTAAAACTCAATGTAACAGATTCCAAAGGCACACATGCCATATTGTCTGTAAAACATAATCATCCTCACAGTACTTTTCATTTGAAACCAGAAATATGTTTGGTAGGAATGTTGCTCATTCATTCAACATTAAAACAGAAACAGAAACAACAACAAAATCCTTTATAGTTGGTTTTCATGAACATCCTATTCTATTAAGATTCTAAAGAATCCTAGTTATCTCTACAGGTTTTATAAGAAAAATAAATAGGAATTCAGGAAACCAGCAACAGTTATTCAGTCTTGATGGTATCTCTTTTATATATTTATAATAATAATTCAAATTACACCTAAAGTGAGAATTATAGTTTATAAAAATTAAAATAGACTAAAATTTGATGGAGATGAATCATAAAAAGTTTAGTAACCTGATACAATCTCTAAAAGGAGTTTGGGATTTAAGGGCAGAAATTGCTGGCTCCCACCACAAAAATCAGACCATAGATGAAGTCCCTTTATCTCTATAGAGGTTTAGGTTTGTTCTTCTTGTATGTGAGGGCCTCTCAGTGAACCAGAGAGCACACACATATCATTTTCCTTAAGAACTGAGGGAGTACTTTTATAAGATGATTCACAGCATACTAAAAACTTATTTCAATTAACACTTCATTGCTGTTTCTATTTTATGTCAATTATTAGCTTTTACTTCTCCCTTTTCTATTGGTTTCTTGTAGGCTTTAAGACAACTTACTATCAAAGCCTGCTGAGAGAAGCAGGTTGGGAAAACCACAGGCATTTCCCACAACCATTGAGCCCAGAATACAGTGAATTTTACAGCAAGATCTCGGCTGTAGGATCTAATATGTCTGCTGGCAAGTAATACTCAATATTCTATCCTTTTCCTCATCCCTTCTCTTCTGGATTCAACCATACTGTGGAATTTCAAAAGTATTTCATAACACTGTTCAATTTTAAGTCAGTCCTCATTAATCTCTTTCATAGCTTCCTCTACTCTCATCAGAAACTTGTGATTGCCCCTTCAAACCCTTTTGACAAATTTCTTTCTCATCTCTCTCCTTGTACAGTAAATTTCACTGACAATGAGATGAAGGCTACTGAATACCAGCCCATCCATCAATTTTGTACATCATATGGTTATAAACACATCATACCAGCACAAAGTCTCTGTCGGCGGGCAAAAGAAGCTAAGATTTCCAAGTGGTATTTATGAGGTCTACATGAAAATGGTAAGCATAACATTGTTTCAAGTGTATTTTTGTCTAGCAAGGTTGCTTTAAAAAATAAGGTATGTTTTATATTTGAAAGCAGCAGATAGCAATGCATTATATTAAGCAGTTTGTGAATGTAGTTGTTATTGTTAGATACTGCATGAATAATTTATTTTATAAAAATCAACATAAGGCTGGTGGTCCCTATGAGTTGAAATTTAAAGACATCCCAACTGTTCGACTTTTCCAACATGTTATTGTCCCTTCATAGTCTTTGATATCACTCACCACTCCTCCCTTTCCTCAAGTCCCAGGATTCTACAACATGCTTCAATGTCTCAAAAAACTCACAGTTGATTAAAGCAATGGCTCACAAAATCGTGCAGGCTGGCAAATGCCAAATTCATACTTCAAAGATCAGACTAGAGGAATCTTCTTACCTACATAGTCTCAAGAGCTTAGAAACCCAAAAAGGCAAGTCAAACAGGCTGTTGATGCAGGAAGTGTCAGAAAGTTCCATGAACAGGAAGTCAGACATAATGGGCCAGAGGCAAGATCCAGAGCAAGAGAGCAAGCTTTTCCAAAGCTTTTCCATGCCCTCAAGGGAAACCAAGGGCTGGTGATTTGACTCACACCCTTTTCTAAATGGGTGCATTCTTAATACTTAGATCCCCTCTAATCTTACTCCTACTTCTTTTGTTGTTAAGTGTCATTGAGTTAGTTCCAACTCATAGTGATTCTTTATAGGGTTTCGGAAGAGTGGCTGGTGAGCTTGAATTGCCAACCTTGTGGTTCAAACTGACTTTACAGTTCAGCATGTTAACCCGCAGTTCCACACCATAATTCCTCTTTAATCTTTTCTCCTTAGCAACTCATTTAAAAATGGATCCATAATCACAGCACGTTATTGTTGCTAAATGCTGTCATGTCAGTCCCAACCCATAGTGACCTTATATAGGGTTTCCAAAGAGCAGCTGGTGGGTTTGAACCACCAACCTTGTGGTTTAAACTGACCTTGTGGTATAGCACATTATCCTACAGCACCACACCAGGACTCCAATCACAGCATTGTTGTCGGTCTTGACTCACAGTGACCCAATATAGGGTTTCCAAGGAGCAGTTGGTGAGCTTGCACTGCTGATCTTGCAGTTCACACTGGCCTTGCAGTCCAGTGCACTAACCTGCCGCCCCACACTAGGACTACAATCACAGCACATTGTTGTTAAGTGCCATAGAGTTGGTTCCAATCATAGCATAGATAGATGCTAGAATTTACAATAAAGCACAGCATAAAGGCTAGGATTTACAAAATGGACAAATTTGACTAAAAGTTATTGTTAAATGGCATTGAGTCAGTTCAGACTCATAGTGACCCTGTGTAGGGTTTCTGAGGAGCAGCTGGTGGGTTTCAACATACACCCTTATGGTTTGAAGTTCAGTGCTGAATCCTACAGTGTCACACCAGGAGCTATAATAAATAATTTGCTGCCCACCAAGTCAACTCTTACTCATAGTGACCCTATGCATAACAGAATGAACCACTGCCCAGTTTGTTACAATTTGAGTTGTAATCCATACTGAAGGCTTAAGCAAGTGCTTAACCCCTCTTCACTTTCAGCAAGCAAGGTTGTGCCATCTGTATATCACAGGTTGTTTGTTAATGAGCTTCTCCCAATTCTGATGTCATACTCTTCTTCATATAGTCCAGCTACTCTGATTATTTGTCCAGCATACAGATTGAATAATTATGGTGAAATCGAACAACCCTGATGTGCACCTTTCCTGATTTTAATCCATTCCCCTTGTTCTGTTCAAACAGCAGACTCTTATTGGTGTTTAGGGCCAGAAGAGAAAAACCTTCAATATACGTAAGTGTCAAAAGACTGCAAGAAGCCAGTCTGAGAGACATTATTTAATTACAGTAAAGAAATAAAAGAGAGATGGTATCCCAAAAGGGAAAGTTGCTGACCAGGACGTCACAGAGCTGTCTCCAATGATGACCTCAGAGGATTCAGGATCTCTTTGTATACTATGTGGTAAGCAAGCCCCATATTCCAAGCAGAGAGGGAGGGGGCTGTATGAAGAGAGTTTTATCTCCAGCTGAGACTCAGGGAAAAACAGAAAACAGCCAGACTCCAGCTGCCTGCTACTCCTTAGAAGATAAGTGACCATTTGTGGGCACACAGAGCCCTGGTATATAAGGTCACGGATATATGCTGGAAGGGAGGGGGAAAAGAGGAGTAAAAAAGCACTTTTCCTGAGTTGGCATAGTGTGACCATTTTGGAGCATTCAGCTCTTGTCCCTACACTCCACCTCAGCACTCCTAAATGGTCCTTATAATCTTACTGCCAGCCTTCGACACAATCCCTGAAACATGGACACTAGAGAATTATAACCAAAGACCACAGCAACAATATATACTACAATAAAGCACCATGCCCTGGCACAAGATAGGAGGGAAAGATGCCATGACACCCAGGTGCTGATATTCGCAGGGGCAATTTTCCACAGCAGACCAATGACAAAAGAGGTGGGAAGTTATCCACATATTCAGCAATCTGATTGGCTTGTTTTGTCTGCAATCATGGTGACTCAGCCTATACTAAGGATGAAAGAACAAAGGGGTGAGGATTACCAACATAAATGCAAGATTTTTGGTAATGTAGGACAGAACCAAGGTAACACTTGTGTGCCTACATCCTATCCCCCAAGGGACCAAAGACCCCCAAAAAATGGATTGACACAATGGCAGCAACAATGGGCAGAAACATAATAACAATTTGAGAAATATTCAGGACTGGTGAGTGTTTCATTCAGTTGTACTATGGGTTACTATGAGTTGAAACTAACTCAATGACATCTAACAATGACAGCAACAAATGTCAGTAATACATAATAACCGTGTGTGTGTGTGTGTGTGTGTGTGTGTGTGTGTGTGTATGTCTTAGCTATCAATAATGTAACTTCTTTTTAAATGTGGCTATAATATTAGAGAACTCCTGATGTGGTGCTTTAAGGTATGCTCTGGACAGCAAGGTCAGTTGGAGCTGCAAGGTCAGCAGTTCAAACTCACCAGCCAATCCTCAAAAATCCTATACAAAGTTGCTATGAATTGGAACCAACTTGATGGCATTTAACAATAATAATATGAGAAATTTAATGCAATAGTGGTGTGTTTTGCCATTTTGGAAGAAAAATAAGAACTAGATAATAAATATTTTTTATAATCTACCACTCATCTGTCAGTTTGCCATACTGTACTGGCTTGCATGTTGCTGTGATTCTGGAAGCTGTGCCACAGATATTTTAAATACCATCAGGGTCACACATAGAGGACAGATTTCAAATAACCTTTCAGACTAGACCAGCCTAGGAAGAAGGACCACAAATCAAATGTCAGTTTGTTGTACTGTAGTGGCTTATGCATTGCTGTGACTCTGTCAGCTATGCCACCAGTTACCAGCAGGGCCACCCATGATGGACAAGTTTCAGCTGAGCTTCCAGACAAAGACAGACTAGGAAGAAAGAGAGACAGACTTTTCTGAATATTTAGTCACTGAAAACCTTATGAATAGCAGTGGAAAATTGCCAGATAGCACCAGAATATTGAATATTGACTTCTAGGTTGGTGCAGGACTAGGCAGTGTTTCATTCTATTGTACATAGGGTTGCTATGAGTTTTTACTGACTCAGCGGAACCTAGCAACAACAACAAGGAAGAAGGAGTGACCGACTACTTCTGAATACTTAGTCACTGAAAACCTTATTCATATCAGTAGAACACTGTCAGATAGTACCAGAATATTGAATATTGAAACATAACGAAGAACACCAGAATGTTTTCAGATATAGTGCCATAAAATTAGCCCCTCAGGTTGAAAGGCACTCAAATTACAGTTGGGGAAGAGCTGTCACCTCAAAGTAAAGTTAACAGTAATGATGTGAATGGATGGAGTAAAACATTCAGGACCTTTATTTGCTGCTGGGGCACATCTCAAAGTGAGGAGAAATAGCTGTAAACATCCATTAATAATTGGAATGTGGAATGTATGAAGTAAAAGTGTAGAAAAATTGGAAGTTGTCAAAAAAATGCAAAGGAATGCATAAACATCCATATCCTAGGCAACAGTGAGCTGAAATAGACTGTTATTGGTCATTTTGAATCTGACAACCACATGGTATCATATTCATCATCAAATAGAGCAATTCAAGATCAATCTTGAGATACAATGCTGTCTGTGATACAATAATATCCATACCCCTACAGGGAAGCCCAGTTAATACAATTATTCAAATCTACACACCAACCACTAAAGCCAGTGATGATGAAATTGAAGAATTCTATCAAGTTCTTCAGTCTGAAATTGATCAAACATGCAATCAAGATATAGTAAGAGTTTCTGGTATTTGGTATGCACAGGTTGGAAACAAGAGGAAGGGTCAGTGGTTGGAAAATATGGCCTTGGTGATAGAAATGATGCTGGAGATTGCATGATAGAATTTCTCAAGACCAATAACTTGTTCATTGCAAATACATTTTAAAATAACATAAAAGACATTTATACACATGGAACTCACCAATTCAAGTACATAAAAACCAAATTAACTAAATCTGTGAAAGATACAATAGAAAAGCTCCATATCATCTGTCAAAGCAAGGCCAGGGGCAGACTGTGGAACAGATAATTAATTGTTTGTATACAAAATATGAAATGAAACAGAAAGCAACAAAAGAAGATGTAAGAAATACACAGAGTCACTATACCAAAAAGAAATTATCAATGGTAAACCATTTCAAGAAGTAGCATATGCTCAAGAGTCAGTAGTACTGAAGGAAGAAGTCCATGGTGATCTGAAAACATTGGCAAAGAACAAGGCTCTGGGAATTGATGGAATACAAATTGAAACCTTTTAACAAACTGATATAGCACTGTAGGCACTCACTTATCTATGCCAAGAAATTTGGAAGACAGCTACCTGGCCAACTGATTAGAAGAGATCCATACTTGTGCCCATTCCAAAGAGTAGTGACCCAATGGATTGCCAAAATGTTCTTACAATGTCATTAGTATTACATGCAATAAAATCTTGCTATAGATAATTTTTAAAAACTGCAGAAACACTAGAAAGGACCAGCAGACCAGCCTGGAACAGCTAGAGCAACAGAAGAAACATCTTTAAATAAATATCATCAGGAAGAAAAACAAAACAAAAATGGCAGTATGATTGGCTACTACAAGAATAGGCAAGTTGTTCACTGGGAAATCATCAAGGCAAGCAATCAATTTCCTTCAGGATAAACCCCCCTCTAAGACTGAAACTCAAAGGGAACACCTGAGCAGGCATGCAAGCTTGTTGGCTACCACATTGGTCTACTGATAAGTGGAAGAGGGAGAAAGGCAGCAATGAAGAAATGAGCTGAGTTCAACCACAGTTCCATAGATTCCCATTGAACTGGAGATGAGAGAGAGAAGAGGAAGGGCTGGTTGGTCCAAAGTGTGGTGAAGCCTGGGTACACTTGAGCCCATGGACAAAGACAAAGCCGCAGAGTGAAGCATCCAGCTGATATGAAGGGAGAGGAGATGCACAAGAACACCCAAACTTGCTGATAGTACCCATCTGACCTAACCTCAATGACTTAATAATCAGAACTCAACTAGAGGAAGATAAAAAAGAGAATAATTTTGATAAAGGAAACAAATATAAATTGCTGCAATTTGATGAACTTGACCTATCCTTATAGTAGCTCAAAATACCAACAGAGAAGGAAGGAGTCTTCACATCAAGTATCAATACTATTCCTTCTGTATACATGGTAGATTGGGACGGGCAACTTAGACATTAGCTACCTAAAATGAGGGGGTGATAAAGGCACGAAGTGACTGGCTTAAAAA
>NW_006408751.1:3564082-3582759 GCF_000296735.1 Chrysochloris asiatica
GGACACTGAATTGTTTAAAATTAGGAAAGGTTAAAAATTCTCGAAATTGTCTTATTTTTTTTCTTTTTTTGAAATACAACTTTATTCTGGTTTTAAGTGGTAAGGAATGAGAATGACAGTAACAAACAAGATTTCACCACTGAATAGTGTGATGTGACTGTAGCAGTCATATATTTGAAACTCAAAAGGAAACAACTTTATTCCAACAGCTAGATATGCAGGCCCAAAAACTGAAGGTATTTTTAACAGACACTTTCACTCCAAAGCCCATTCGTCTCCTTCAGCATCCCAAAGATTAGCACATGTTCTGCTTAGCTATATGATAAAGTGGCAAACATGCGGACCACTGACATCACAGGACAGTTGCCTATAAAACTAGACTTCTGATGCTGGGCTCCAGCTTCGTTCTCTTACAGGTCATCATCCTCATTTGGGATCACAGTTGTCTACACAACCTCTAAATCATGATCATATTGTGCTGCCAAAACTGGGTCCATGACAACTTTTTGTGGGGCAAGAGCAGGCATGGCAACAAACTCCAAGTTAGGATCGCCAATTACATTTCTAGCAAGCCAAAGGAAGGGCTTTTCAAAGTTGCAGTTACTTTTTGCAGAAATATCATAGTACTGAAGATTCTCATTTCAGGGGAAGACAATAAATTTTGACTTAACTTTCCTGTTCTTAATGTTCACTTTGTTGCCACACAACACAATAGGGACGTTTACACATACTCAAACAAGATCCCTATGCCAGTTAGGCATGTTCTTGTAAGTATCTTGAGGTTACATCAAACATTATAATGGCACACTGAGCTTGGATACAATAGCCATCTCTCAGTCCCCCAAATTTCTCTTGATCAGCCATGTCCCACACATTGAATTTAATCTGTCCTCTGATAATGTGGAACACAAGGGGACAATATGGAACCCAAAGTGGCTACATACTTCTCAAATTCACCAGTCAGATGATGTTTCACAAATGTAGTTTTTCCAGTACCGCCATCACCAACCAATATGAGTTTGAACTGCTCTTGGGGCTCTCCTTGGGCAGCCATTGTGATGGTTCTTCCAGATGAGTATCCAGGCAGCAACTAATTGAGGGATGGAAAGGTCTAGAAGCTGTCTTATATGAAGAAGAATGTGGCAACAAGAGTGAAAGAATGTTCCTTGGAAGTTAAGATGACCAGACTTCATCTCTCATATTTCAGACATAGTATCAATAGGGACCAGTTCTTGAGAAGGACATGATGCATGATGCTTGGTAAAGTGGAGGGTCAGTGGACAAATGGAAGCTCCCTAACAACATGTATTGGCACAGTAGCAGCAGCAATTGACTCAAGTTTAACAGCAATTATTAGATTGACACAGGACCGGGTGGTGTTTCATAACATCACTATGAGACAGAACTGACTTGATGTCATCTAGTAACAACAAAATATGACCAGCTATTTTCAGTGATAGCGATTTCAACGATATGTGAATGTGATTACAAGGAGATCTGTGAGCCAGTTAAATTCAAGGCAGAAAAGTCAGACAGAAGGTATGGTGACTATTTAGTGATTCCAAGAGAGTAATCCTTGTAGATTTTCTCAAAGGACTTAGAACAACCATTGGAAATTATTATGAAGAAATTTTAAGAAAATGGAAAACTGAATTGTTGAGAAAAATCCGAGAAAGTTGAGCTGAAATATTTCCATTACCATAAAGTGCTTGCTCATTCTTCTAGCATAACAAGTGTTATCCTATGAGGATTTTGTTGGGAAACCTTACCCTATTCACCATATATCCCTTACCTTGCCCCTTCTGACATCTTTTGTTCCCCTCATGCAAATAACATTTAAAGGAACAAAATTTGAGTCCCTGGAGGATGCCAAAACTGTCATTTTGATATGGTATAAAACAAATTATGCTGATTTCTCCAAGGAATATTAGTGAGATGGAAACACTGTCTCAAGAAGTGTATAGACTTAGAAGTAGGATATCTTGAGAAACAATAGCTTCACATTTTGGTATTTTTGTTTAATAAAGCTTTCTATGATTTTGTTGTAATACTTTTCTACTTACCCTTGTAGTGGTGGTAGTAGTGGTGCTGGTGATGGTCATATGCCATGGAGTGGGGTCCAACTCACAGCAACCCCATATAGAGTTTCCAAGGCTGTAAATCTTAACAGGATCAAAATCCCTCATCTTCTCCCACAGAACTGCTGGTAGTTTCAGACTGCTGACTGTGAGCCTAGTAGCCCAACTCGTAACAACTACGCTACCAGTGCTCCTTCACTTACCCTTGTACAAACTGTAAATTTACTGTTTTCAGATTTATCATCATATTTTAATTACTCCATCAGTTAAATCCATCTGTAGCAAATTTAGAAGTGAATTATTTAGGATTGAATAGTTTACAAACAATACAATCAATGAGGCGGTTTCAAAAGTTAGGGGAAAAGTGATATTCAAAATAATAGAGTTTTTCCACAAAATTTTAGAAGCCAACTGATGCCATACAGAAACCATTCCCTCTTATAATTTTCACAATTAGATTTGTACATTAGAAGGGGTTTCAAAAGGTTCATGGTAAAATGGAATTGAAAGATAATGGAATTTTTCCATAAACTTTTGAAGCCCCCTTGTATATTCTGGCTACAAATTCTTGTCAATTTACCATCCAGACATTGTCTATACAAATTCCGTTTGTTTCATCATGATGTTGACAATTACTTGAACTTTTACAAAATGCAATAATTGACATCATTAGAAGAAAATTTAATCCACAAAACAGGATCAGTAATAGTGATATTTATGGAGTTTTCCACAATTTCAGATTCTAAAATAGTTTCACTTTGCATAACATTATTATTTTTTTACAACAACAAGAAATGGATACAGAATATGGAACAAATTCTATTATAAACATATTACTATTGGGAATTTCAGCACTAGTACTTGTACAACAATTTGCACCCATTCAACTCAATTATTCAGTGAAAGAAATCTCTTATGATTCATTACATTTAAAAAAGGAAATTAATTTAGGAATCATTTTTAGAAATTCAAACGTTTTATTTTTTATTCTGCACAATTTCATGTTTGTGCTTCCCTTAGTTGTTGCTGTTTCTTTTTACCTGGATAAAAATTATATGTCATTTTATACATCTGATAGCAAACAAATAGTAATAATTGAAAATAAAATTTATTTTTAAAACTGGTAAGTAGAAAAATTTATTTGAAATATGTAATTTTGTTCTTTACGTCTGAGATGGTAGTGATGGTGGTGGTGTACTGAGGAATCGGTTCCAACTCATAGAGACCCTGTAGAGGGTTTCTGAGGCTGTAAATCTTTATGGAAGCAGAAGCCTCATCTTTCTTCTGCGGAACCGCTGGTAGCTTCGAACCAGCTAAACTTGAGGTTAGCAGCCCGACTCGTAATCACTACGCTACCAAAGCTCCTTTTACGTCTGAGATTTGTTGTTGTTAGTACCGTGGAGTCGGTTCCAACTCATAGTGACCCTGCTGTAAATCTTTACGGGAACAGAACGCCTCATCTTTCTCCTGCGGAACCGCTGGTAGTTTCAAACTGCCAACCTCAGGTTAGCAGCCGGATTCATAACCACTACGCTACCAGAGCTCCTTATAGTCCTTAGAAATAGAATTTACAAGGCATTTTGGAATTATTTCCTTTGTTATATGTTTATTGATGGGCCCTTCACATACCTCAATGAGTGTTTATTTTATTTTGAAATAATACTTAAAATTTACACACTCATTTTCCATCCTTTGATGCTGCATCTTCATAGTTAATTGGGCACTGCTGATATACGAGGTGGGTTGCAGTGATTGCAAATAGCATGATATAAATACAAAGCCAAACCCACTATTAGTGGAGTCCAGATCACAGCAATCCTGTAAGGCAGGGTAGAACTGCTCCGTAGTTTCCAAGACTGCAAATCATTACAGAAGCAGAAAGACTCATCTTTCTCTCATGGTTTGAACCATCAACTTTACAGGTATCAGCTCAACACTTTACCCATTGCACCACCAGGTCACCTTGATACAAATACAAGGGTATGCTCAATCTAAAGGTATATTTTAGTCCACTTTGTACCAGACCAGATGAGTCACATGATTATAGTGCTGATCATAGGTTCTTATGGGTGAACAAAGGAGAACAGAATGTTATACATTGTCAGTCCAAAATGGAAACGAAACTATAGTTTAGATCATATACAAAATTTGTGAATGCTGTCATTTTCATTTAGTGCTCCGTAACTTCCCTCCTACTGCAACACTCCCTTTTTCCTGCATCACTCCCTTTTTCCTGCATCATGGATGCTTGGTATATACTTTAGACAATTGGTGACTCAGTTTTGTTGATATGCTAACTACTTGCATAGCTCACTTATTAGATAATATATCCTTGGCTATTGTTCTGAGTTAATGTGTGCAATAGCTAATCATGAGGAACCTGTAAATAGAGGTAGTCGTTCATATAGAACCAGGGGCTACTGGATGGTGTGAAATCAGGAGACATGTGCACCATGGTTATTCAATCTATATGCTGAGCAAATAATCTGAGAAGATGGATTATTTGAAGAAGAATGTGACATCAGAATTGGAGGAAGACTCATTAACAGCATGTGATGTACGTGCAGATGGTACAACCTTGTTTGCTAAAAGTGAAGAGGACTTAAAATATTTAATAATGATCAAATTCCACAGCCTTCAGTATGAATTTCACTTCAGTTTAAAGAAAACAAAATTCCTCACAACCAGACCAATAAATGCCATGATAAATGGAGAAAAGATTGAAGTCATTAAAGACTTCATTTTACTTGAATCCACTAGTAACATTCATGGAAGCAGCAGTCAATAAATCAAATGACCTATTGCATTCGACAAATCTGTTGCATGAGACCTCTTTAAACTGTTCAAAAGAAAAGATGTCAGTATGAGAATTAAGTTGCACCTGCGCCAAGCCTTGGTATTTTCAATAACCTCATATGCATGCGAAAGCTGGACAGTGAATAAGGAAGACCATAGAATTGATGCTTTTGAGTCATGGTGTTGGAGGAGAATATTGAAAGTGCCACAGGCAGCCAAAAGAACCAACAGATCTGTGTTGGAAGAAGTACAGCCAGAGTGCTCCTTGGAGGCCAAGATGGCCAAACTTTGTCTCTCATACTTTGGACATAATGTTAGGAGGGACCAGTCTCTGGAGAAGGATATCATGTTTGGTAAGAAGGAGGGTCAGAAAAAAAAAAAAAGACCCTTAGCGAGATGGATTAGCAAAGTAACAGCATCAGTGGGCTCAAGCATTGTGAGGTTAGCCCAGCACTGGGCAGTGTTTTGTTCTGCTGTGTATAAAATTGCTATGAGTTGGTACCAACTCGATGGCACCTAACAACAACAACAACAATTTTAATGATGCCTAACCAACCCATTGAAGGGTATGCATTTTGAATGATTAGTTTAAGTTTAGAAGTGACAATTTTTTCCTCTACCAAGATGTTTTAAGTTATGATGCAGAAGTGGAAAGTAAAAAGGAAAAGGTCCCAGAAGATGGGCAATGCAGGGCTATAACAAGGAAAATGACGTGTGTAATAATATTGGCTATCACAATGGTTTAGACAGAGACTCATTAAAGGAAGAGTGTCTTACCTGAGCAAATATCCTCTAACTTCAAAATGCTTGTGTGCTTATAGATCATATTAGACTTATCACAGACTTCAAAAGTGACTTAACTCTATGACCTTAAAGACAGAATAAACACTCATCTGCTATTACTTTGGTGTGAGATTTTATATATCAAGTTTAATAGGAAAACCCATGTTTGTTATAATATAACTAAATATGCTACAAGAGACATCCGTGCTTATTCCATGAGGCATTAACTATTAAGCACACCAAGATATTCTAACATAATTATTAACACATGCACATTCAACATAGAAATAGCAAATGAAGTCTCATATGCAATGAACTAAAAATATCACTTTTAGAACACATGTTTTGCATATTTTTTCCAATATCTCATAAAGGAATTAAGTGAAATAAGTAGCGTATGTCCTCGAAAATCCTAAACAGGATAGCTATGAGTCAGAACTGACTGGAAGGCACTTAATATAAACAACAAATCGTATCTTCTGGGTGAGTTTTATATATTAGGGAAGGGTAAAAACAAGCAAACAAAAAAACTACTCTTCTTCTTGTACATTGACTAGCAAATAAATCTTCTTTGTGCCAATGGATACTTGTAAACCAGGAGCTAGCAAATTTATACATGTGCATAAGAAAAGACATAAAAACTGAAACTCCTTGAGTTTACTACTCAAAACCAAAAACAGGGATTTGTTCTGACTTCCCATGATGTTTGGGTTATACTAATACCCACAGACTATCCGCAGATGAAACATCATCAAAAAAACTCTCAGACATATCTGCATCTAACAAAGCCAATCATAGCTGGATTGCAGGAAAAAGAAGACCATTTTAAAAAGTAGTGGGGTTTCTGTTTGTCTGTAGCTTTTTCCAAAATTAGGAGATAAGACCCAAAAGTAGATAAAGTGAGTCAATCTGAGGGTCTTTGGGGGATATACAGGCCAAGGGACAAAAATTCAGACTTTAAACTCAAAACTGTTAAGGCTTGTAATAAGTTTGCTGTGATTACTTCTGTTGCCAGAAGCATACGCCAAGTTAATGGTGCCAGAATCTAGTTTAAGTGTCAGTTACCTCATTCACCCACCCTTTACAAACCTTCACCTTGGCAATTTAGGTTAAGTGGAGTTGGCATCAAGACTTAGCTTTAGGCAAATTTGTGAAACTCATGAGATTTGACTACAAATACTCTCAACTCTCTTTTCATCATTTACTCTTATTTTCCATAACCCCCTGCAGAAAATTAATGAACCTTTCAATTCCCTGTCTACAGACCCAAGAAAAGTCTAACTCTCCTGGGTGTCATCTTATAAACAACTAGGTCAGTTGATTTCATGTAACAGCTTATTTCTAAACACATAATATATTCTGAGGAGTGTGATTCTATATGTTCTGTAGGATAAGCACTGGACTATTAACCACAAAGTCTGAAGTTTGTGCCACCAGCCACTCTGTGGGAGAAAGATGAGACTTTCTGATCCCATAAAAGTTTATAGTCTCAGAAACCCTCTATAGTGTCTCTATGAATTAGTATTGACACTAAACAACAATAGTATGTTCTGAGGAACCATAGTACTTCAGTGACTAAAGCACTCAGCTGCTAACAGAAAGCTGATAATTCAAACCCCCAGACACTGTGTGGATGAAAGATGCGACAATCTGCTTCTATAAAGATTTACAGACCAGGAAAACGTATGGTTGTATTTTGTTCTATCGTGTCGCTAAGGGTTGGAATAGATTTGATGGCAATGGGAATGGCAATATCCCCATCCATAGACAATACTTGGAATACAATACTGTTAAGACCTCACATCTGCCCTAAAGTATTTTGTAGACTACTTAAAGAGAGTCAGTAGACATTTGAAACAATAATGAAAACACCATGAAATAAAATGTTAATATAAGCAAAGTTCTCCATGTGCAAATGAATTTAGAGAAGTGAAAGATCAATATGAAACTGCACAGAGAAATATACTCTGGTGGTCAGGTTACCCTAGAATCTAGCTTTGACGCATGAGTAGAACACCATTATGTGGGAAAAAAGCATTGCAGATGGAAAATAATTGAATCATGAGATTAAAATAGAAGCTATCTAAAGGAGACATCACAAAACCATTTGAGGTCAGGAAGGTCTGTTACTCTGTTCATATTAACACATGAATTAAGAAATTTTCCTCAAAATACATTCTTTGCTGTTATACCCTGAACCGTAATATTACCAGTTAAGTTTGATGGCTCTTCTCACACTTTTTGTTCACCTGTTGTGTTCTTCACTCACCTTGCCTGATTATGCTAAAATTCATAAGAGAACTGTATGATCCTTTCTAATGAATGAGCCCATGTCTTTGATAGCCTCGCCCAGCAGAATACAGTTGTACCTGACATTAAAATTGAAACTATTTGTAGTTCCAATTAATAAAAGTATTTACAAAAAGTTTTTTATATGTATGCTGTAGCCATTCTTGATGCCTTAATAACAATATTATTGGCTGACAGTTCATCTTATTGCAAGATAATAATTTTGATTGTTTCCTTTATCCTTTTACATGGCATCAAAAATAAGTGCTCTTTCTTCTTTCAATAACTGTTATTTCCTTTGTTTTTGCATATAATTTTCTTTGGAATTATTGAGCCTCTTACTTATCTATATGTCTGTATGTATTATTAGAAGAAAATTTGATAAGTACTTGTGAATGATCTCCTGTAAATGAATTTCATAATAAAAATGTACTAAATTATTTTCAAAAAAATTAGTTACACATATTGACATATATTTTATTTCAGCTTTGACTTTTTCATACCTGTGAATTCATAGGAAAAATTAGGGAAAAATATATACTGTCTTTTCTAAAACTTAAATTTTAAAATAAAATGACGAAATTAAAAGTGGAAACAAAAAAACTAAAAATAAAATAAATTATAGATTTTAACCTATCCTCCTTAAGAGAAAATTTAGTTGTGTTTTTTTTAATCAAAGTTTCATTGATTCAAGTCAAACAACAGGAATACAATATATTTTCAGGCAATATTTTTGAAGTGAAAGTCTTGAAATTCTTAGTCATATCTTCTTAGAGGTTGTCTAATTCTCCTATACACATGGTCAACCCTCTGAATAGTGTTTCATCATTGGATACTGGTCCACTTTGCTACATATGAACCCAATAGAGTCTATTTCTCGTGTAAATTATCATAAAGCAATTGAGTAAATTGATTTAATGATTTAATAAATTATGTAAACACTGGTCCAATGAAAAAATATGCACCTGGACCCCACAAAAGGGAGTGTGTCTGTCTACATTCAGATTCATATCTAATGCTATTGAATTTTTGGTTCTTTATCAGAGCAAATTATCAATTTATTTGTCTTAAAATCTAGATACATAAATGCACACACATATAGCTAGACAATCTTATTTTGTATTCATGTGAGAAAAATTAGGTTGCCTGCATCCATAAAGATTTATAGTCTCAAAAAACCTTATGGAAGAGTTCTACTCAGTCCTACAGTTGGAATAAACTCATTCACATTGGGTTTGGTTTTGGGTGGCAATTGTTTTTGTATTTTTCATCAAGGATCATGTTTTAGATATCTTGACATGGTTAAAAAGAAACAAGTTTTAAACATGAGGTTTTCATTTTCTAAAAAAAAAAACATTAATGTATTGCTATGGAGTTCTGCTGTAGCACTGTAGATCAGCACTGCATTGTGAACCACAAGATCAGTAGTTCAAACCTACCAGCTACACCTCAGAAACTCTCTACAGGGTCTGTATGAGTCAGAATTGACTTGAAGGCACTTAACAACAACAACATTGAGTAGCCAGGAGTCATAGTATGGTGCTATAGGATAAGCACTGGACCACAAGGTCGTTTGAACAGCAAAGTTGGCGGTTCAAACTCAACAGCCAATCATTGGAAGCCCTATACAGGGTCACTATGAATAGAACTATCTCAATGGCACTTGAAAACAACTACAATGTAGTAACCACACTTATGTTGCATGAAAACAAAGATTTGAAAAGTGAAAATTTTAGTCAAAATGTTTTTTGCCATCAGGTAGAAAAATAATTAAGAATCCAGTCAGTGGTCATTTTCAATTAAACTAGTTAAGAAATTGGTATATTTATTTATTTTAAAAATAATTCTATTGTGTTAGTATAATAAAATTTTACGTAACAAATTAGGTTCCTTATTTACCAATTTTACACAATTTGTTCAGTGACTTTGGTTACATTTCTTTCAATATGTCAATTTTCTCATTGTCTATGGTTGTTCTTCTTCCAGTAATCTAATTTCAGTCTCCTTGCTTTATCATCTTTGTTTTTGAATTTGTTAACATATTGATACAGCACTGGCATCACTCACTCATGTATGTCATGATATCTCCAACTAGTTGGAAAAGATCCATATTTGTCCATTCCAAAGAGAAGTGGTACATCAAAATGCAGAAATCATTGAACAAATATCATTAATAACATATGCAAGTACAACTTCGCTGAAGATAATTAAAAAATGGTTGCAATAGTATATTCACAGGGACCTGCCAGAAATCCAAGCCAGATTCTGAAGAGAATGTAGAGCTAGGGATATCAATGTTGATGTCAGATGGATCTAGGCTGAAAGCAGAGAATTCTAGAAAGATGTTTGCTTGTACTTTCTTGGCAATGTAAAGACTTTCAGTGTGTGGATCATGACAAACTGAATAACAGTTAATGCAAAGAAGAAATATGCATGTCCTGTTGTTGAAAACCTCCAAGATTTGTTAGTAAGTTAAAAAAAAAAAAATACAAAGTGTAGCGTCTTTTATAGGTACTCACGTGGTGCTCTAGGATCAGCACTGGAACACAAACAGCAAGATTAGCAGTTCAAACTCACCAGCTGCTTCTCAGAAACCCTATATAAAGGGTCTCTATGAGTTGGAGTTATCAAGGACTTCATTCTTCTTGGATCAACTATCAACACTCGTGGAAGCAGTAGTCAAGAGATCAGACGACGTATTGCATTGGGCAAATCTGCTGCACAGGAAATTTTTAAAGTGTTGAAGAGCAGAGATGTAAGCTTGAGGACTAAGGTGTGCCTGACCCAAGTCATGGTATTTTCAATAACCTCATATGGATGTGAAAGCTGGACAGTGAATAAGGAAGATCATAGAAGAATTGATGCCTTTGGGTTGTGGTGTTGGAGGAGAATATTAAAAGTACCATGGACCAATAGATCTGTTTTGGAAGAAGTGCAACCAGAGTGCTTCTTGGAGGCCAGGATGGCTAAGCTCTGTCTCTCATACTTTGGACATATTGTCTGGAGGGAACAGTCGCTGGAGAAGGATGTCATGCTGGGTAAGATGGAGGGCCAGAGAAAAAGAGGAAGATCCCCAACGAGATGGATCAGCCAGGTGGCAGTCAAGTGTGGCAGTGGTAGTGAGGTTGGCCCAGGATCGGACATTGTTTCATTCTGCTGTGTATGGGATAGCTATGAGTCTGTTCCGACTCGATAGCACCAGACAACAACAATAACAATGAGTTAGAACCAACTCTATGGTACCTAACAACACAACATTTCTGGAGATAAAAGAGAAACACAACAGAAGTAGATAGGAGGTAGAAAAGAGAAACACAACAGAAGTAGATAGGAGGTAGAAAAGAGACTGATGTTAGGTATGGTGAAAGAGCAGGTAGAACAGATTGATATGTAAAGAGTTTGACATCAACAGCAAAAATTTCTGTGGTCATGTGCATGTGAGACCATATGAATAAAGGCACTGAGAATCAAAAGGAAAAGGAGTCTGGTCTGTGAATTACCTTCATTACATACACTTGAAGTAAATCTACCTAAAAGTATATTTCTGCACTCTTTCCCCATCTTCTTGCTCTGCCCAACCTTGCAAATCAGAATCTCTGGGGCACAGAGCAAAGAAATCAGTACTTTCAATAAGCTTCACTGGTGCCCTTGATCTCACAATGTAGGAAAACCAACAAAGTAGCTTTCAGTTTTCTAACTATTTGAAACCATCTACCTGGAATCTCTTCATCTTTCTCAGACAAACTATTCCATCCAGCCCCTTCCATATCTCTTATGTAAAAGGTACTCTCACTCTTTGCCAAGGCGTTCTTTGCCATACACATTCTATTTGTTCATGATCCATCTCCTCTTTCCTCCTTCCCCATTTCACACCTTCAGTCAACATAAAGAACCACGGGATCATAATATTGTGGCCACAACGTATGGCTGAATACATCTTTGAACTTTTTTTAAATTACAGACTTAAGTGACAATATAAAAGGTGAATGCAAGGTAAAATAAGACAAAAATGTTAATGTTTAAATATAAATATTTATATGCTCAGCTGGATTGGATGAGTTTCAGTCTATAATGGTCCTTATATAAAAGGAAATGGAGAGCATAAGAAAAGATGACCTTTCAAAGAAAACCTCTTTCAGGTTAAAAGACCAAGTTAAAGGAGAAAGAAGAGTTTTCTGTGAGGAGAGCTATAGTTCAGTGTTTGTTTGCTTTCGTTTTTCTGAGTAACCACAGCTATAATGGTTGGAGGTTCTGTAATGATGAAAAACCTACCTCTAAATGTCTACTGTTTGAACTGCAAGGTCGGCGGTTCAAGCTCACCAGCCACTCCTTGGTAACCCTATACAGGGTTGCTATGGGTCGGAATTGACTCGATGGCACTTAACAACAACAACAGTGTCTACCTGGTGTGGCACTGCGGGTTAATGCGCTGGAATGCATAGTCTGAACTACAAGGTCAGTGGTACAAGCTCACCAGCTGCTCCTTGGAAACCCTATACAGAGTCGCTATGGGTCAGACCAACTGCACGGCATTTAACAACTATAACGTCTACCTGGGAGTCCTGGTGTGGCGCTGTGGGTTAATATGCTGAACTGCAAAGTCGCTTTGAACCACAAGGTTGGCAGTTCAAGTTCACCAGCTGCTCCTCAGGAACCCTATACAGGGTCACTATAGGTCGGAACAGACTCGACAACTAACAGACAACTAACAACAACAATGATTACCTATCTCTGTAGTATTGAATAATTTTTATTACTACTCAATTAAGTAGACTTGGCATTTTATAACCATAAAAGTAAAAGACTCTCTTCCATTAATTTTACTATCCATTTAAAATGTTTACTATTTATATTTAATCCTGTTTTTATTTGCTAGGCATTTTTATAACATCTTTTGGCATTTTTAGTATGAAAATTGAATCATATTTTAATGTAATTTCCTGTAACAAATTAATTAAAGGTGATATGTACTGCTCAGAGCTCTTCCCAAATTGTAAATGTTTATTCAGCTTTGCAAGCCAATTTTGCTCATCACTAAATGTAGAGCCCTGATGTGGCACTGTGTGCTAATGCGCTTGACTTTAAGGTTGCTTTGAACTTCAAGGTCAGTGCTTCAAACTCACCAGCCACTCCTCGGAAACCCTATACAGGGTTGCTATGGATTGGAACTGACTTAATGACACTTAGCAACAACAACAACAAATGCTGAATATTGGTGCTTTTCCTGAACTACTTGTTTGTTTTTACCCAATAGACACTGAATCAAAATTCTTTTACAATATTGTCCGTTTTACCTGATTTTCAAAAAGTTCAAAATTTCAAAACCGATTCTTAAAAACACACTATCTTAAAATCAATTCTGACTGATAGCTACCTCTTGTTGTTAAGTGTCCTGAAGTCAGTTCCAACCCATAGCAAATCTGTATAGGACTTTTGAGGTGAGGCCTCTAGTACATGCAAAAGAATCCTCAGTCACTTTCATTTATGTTTTTGGGGTTTTGTTCAATTTTCTCACTTTTCTGTATTATGTATTCTTTTATGGATTAACTTAAATTCTTTTTAGAAACATACAAAGTATAAATAGTAAGAAACAAATTAGACTCAAACTCGACAAGCGTTCCCACTTAACCATTATGCTCAATTCCTATTGGTTGACAACCATCATTCATTGAAAGCAGGGACACAGCTGCTTGTACATTCATGTTCAGTGCAGCATTATTTATATCCAACAAACGGTGGAAGCCACCTAAATATCCATCAGTAGATGAGTAGATAAACAAAATGGATTAAATTCATTCAATCGAATATTTTTGACCCATAAAAGGCAAAGAAGTTCTAACAAAGGGATAAACTTTAAAACATTATACTAAATTAAATGAGTCAGACACAAAAGAACAGATACTTTAGAATGCCACTTACATGGAATATCAACACTAGGAAGGATGCAAGGACAGAAAATAAATTAGTGGCTATCAGAGACTGAAGGGAGACATGAGGATTTCAAGTTTCTGTTTGAAATGGGTAGAACTTTGGAAATGGGTAGTGGTGATAATCCACAACTGTGGATGCAATTCATATCACTAAATTGTACACTTAAAATTATTAAAATTGCAAATTATAATTGACCACAAAATCTTTTTGAATGATTCTTAAAAGAAGTCTCTAAATGAATACTTAAATACTCATCAAAAGATCAACGTCATTGGTTCAGTGACATAAACTTGAAATTACCATTTGTTCCCATTAGTATCCCAAGTACTCAAAGTGTGTCACCTGCTTCCCAGAGGCTAATCAGCAATCTTTCTTCCATCTGCTGCTTGTTGAATATTCAATATTGTAGAACATTCAAAGGAAAGCCCTGGAGGCACAAACGTCTCCTTTTTCTCATTCGCAGCATCTGTGATTAGGAAGTCACAAACTAAACTAACAAACAGAATCCCACCATGTAGGGTTCCTACAGGGCAGCATTCACTGTTTCAGTTTTCTTGGCTGCTCAGCCATTCTTGCTATTACCTGCCTCTGAGTAGCATGTTTATTTATATTTGTACAGAAAATGTAGGCTCCCTCTCAGTCCTATCTGTTTGACTGACTTTCTGTTCTTGATGAAGTAATAATACATTTTTAAAGGACATGTTCTTTTAATTTAATATTACTCATTTAATAGCATTTCAACCTGTATGCAATTGCCAGATTTGAGATGTATGTGCGTAGATGATTCCATGAGTACAAATTAATGCACCTTTTTAAAGGGAACACCTTCATATCAGCAGTTCTCCCAGCAACAACTGCAACTGTTACTTTTACTAGGGCAGCTAAGGAACAAGTATCTTTACAATGACGCAGAAAGCCAAGCAGGAAGTGCCTGCTAAGTGTATTTGGTGACTCATATCCATTTGCTTTCAGCTCACTCACAGTTTGCTCATTAGCATCAGTGCTAGGGGCTAATGGATACTCAGTAGGAAGTAACTTTTCTTTGTAAATGTCTGGTGAAAACATTGAAAATGAAAACCCAATGAAGACTCTGTCCTTGATGGAGATTGTGTGTTTATACTTTGTTATGGGTATCTGGTTACAGGATTCTGTGGTGAATTTCATGTTCTTGATATTGATTTCATTCCTCCTGAGATGATCTTTTTATCTTAAAAAAAAAAAGTGAAATAAGACTGGGAGTCCTGGTGCAGCATAATAGGGTAAGCCCTGAACTGTTCATTACAAATTCCTTGGTTCAAACCCACCAACCACTCCTCGCAGACCCTAAACTGGATTGCTATGAGTCTGAATTGACTCAATGGCACTTAACAAGGTAAAGAGGTTGTATTTATCTCCATTGTCTATTTCTTTTAATATTAGAGTGAATTTTAAAATACCATGTGTTCATTATGTATTCAAGCACACAGTGGTGTGTTTATAAATGTTTATAACTGCCTCTTGGGAAAAAGAAAAGAGCCCAATTTTCACTGTTTGTTGATTTCCATGGTATAAATACTCCCACTATAGCTCATTCCAAGCTACAGGATGAGTCACTGAATGCAGAACTGAAGGGAAAAAAATGAATAATCAGCTCTCTTGTACATGGTAAATGCCAACTCTACCACACTATAAATGCAGGCTTATCTTTATAAAGAATGAAAAATAATCATCCTTTTTCATAGAGGATTCCCTAGAATCAAAGTATGTTATTGTTTAGCTAAAGATCACATTCAGATAGATGAATACATGAGAGATAGATAGATAGATAGATAGATAGATAGATAGATAGATAGATAGATAGATAGATAGTATTTTCAAGTTTTTGCTTTTTTATATTCTTATTTCTGTCACATTTAGTTTTCTTGGGTCACCTTAGCTGCCCAAGGAGTAATATTTAAATGGTTATTGAGATGACAAATTCACTTCCAATAAAAACTAGGTGTCCTCTGACACTAGACAATGTCAAGAACTATTTCTACACAGGAAGACTTGTGCAAAGTGGCTCCCCAACTATGTAGCTATGTGCCATAGCAAGCTAATTGGATTTTTTACTTTTATATGCAAATGTAATGCTATTTTGTTGTTGTGTTGTTGTGTTGTTGTTGTTAGATGCCATCAAGTCCGTACCAACTCATAGCGACCCTATGCACAGTAGAACGAACCACTGCCCGATCCTGGACCAACCTCACTACTGTTGCCATGCTTGAGTCCATCAATGCTGCCACTTGACTAATCCATCTCATTGGGAGTCTTCCTCTTTTTCTCTGACCCTCAGCCTTACCAAATATGATGGCCTTCTCCAGTGACTGGTCCCTTCTGACAATTTGTCCAAAGTATGAGAGACGAAGTTTGGCCATCCTGGCCTCCAAAGAGCACTCTAGCTGCACTTCTTCCAACACAGATCTATTGGTTCTTTTGGCAGCCAATGACACTTTCAATATTTTCCTCCAACACCACAACTCAAAGGCATCAGTTCTTCTATGGTCTTCCTTATTCACTGTCCAGCTTTCACATGCATATGAGGTTATTGAAAATACCATGGCTTGGGTCAGGCACACCTTAGTCCTTAAGCTGACATCTTTGCTCTTCAACACCTTAAAAAGAACTTGTGCAACAGACTTGTCCAATTCAATATGTCATTTGATTTCTTGACTGCTACTTCCATGAGTGTTGATAGTTGATCCAAGAAGAATGAAGTCCTTGACAACTTCAATCTTTTCCCTGTTGATAAGAATGTTATTTATTGGTCCAGTAGTAAGGACTTTTGTTTTCTTTATATTGAGATATAATCCATACCAAAGGCTGTGCTCTTTGATCTTCATCAGTAAATGTTTTAAGTCCTCTTCACTTTTAGCAAGCAAAGTTGTATCATCTGCATATCACAGGTTGCTAATGAGTCTTCCTCAATCCTGATGCCATGTTTTACTTCATATAACCCAGCTTCTTGGATTATTTTGTTGTTAAGTGCCATCCACTCAATTCTGACCCATAGAGACCCTGTTTCAGGGTTTCCAAGGAGCAGCTGGTGAGCTTGAACCACTGATCTTGCAGTTCAAACAACTTTGCAGTCTGACATATTAGCCCACAGCACCACACCAGGACTCCTTAATGCTATTAATAGTGATTATTTCTATGTTATAAAAAGAGACAATGACGTATCTCTGAGAATAGGAGAACACTAAAGAAGCTCTGATGGCGCTGTAGGATAAACATTGGACTGCTCACCACAAGATCAGTAGTTCAAACTCAGCAGCGGCTCCAAGGGAGAAAACAGAGATTGTTCCCCTAAAGATTTATAGTCTCAGAAGTCCTATGTATGGTCACTATGAGTTGGAATCAACTTGATGACAGCAAGTTTGGTTCTTGTATGTTACTATATGTATCTTTGAAAAGTGAAGTACAGATAAATATTGCTATTTATATGTATGAAATCTAACTAACAACTGACCAATTTTACATGTGGTCAATCTAGTGTATAGAAAACCCTATTGATTGCAGATAAACATTACCAAAAAATTCTGTATTAAAACTCTAGATTGCTTGTGATTATAAGACAAAAAAGCACTTAAGAAGAAAGATCATGAAGCATTTTGACTGCATTTTCTTCAAGGATCTGAAACAAAGGGTAAGATATTGGGTTCTGCAGTCAAATTGGTTTGAACGCAAGCTCCACCACTTGCTAGCTGTGTGGCCTTAGGTAAATTGCCCATTCTCTCTGTGCGACAATTTTCTCAACTATTAAATGAGTGTAATAATAATGTCTAACTCCCTGGGCTAGTTTAAAGATTAGATCTGTCACTATTCATAAAATGCCAAGAAAAACAGTTCATAAATAACATAAAAGAGCTTTTTAAATAAACATGACATCTCTTTTATGTTTATTTGTTTTTGTTGTTGTTAAGTGCCTTCAAGTTTGTCTGACTCTTAGTGATGGATAAAATTTCTGAGGAGTGATTGATGAGTTTGAGCCCCCAAATTTGGGGTTACTTTGAAAATAAAAATGAATGGATTAGAGAACAAATCTAAACCTTGAAGAGAAATAATTTATAGAGGATGCTGCAATTTAGTCTAATACATTACTTGGCCCTCAATATTGCTCTTGCTTAGGCTAAAGAAGCTATCTCTTTCTATGAGTCAGGGAATAAGTCCTCAAATGTGATTATTTAGGTAGTCAAAGGTACCATTCTGATTATCAACAGATATTCATGAAACCATGAAACACTTACAACTCCATAGCATTTAATGCTAAGGAAAAGAGCTCTAAGAAATTCTGAAGTATTGCTGCTCATATATATGAAATGGCATTGGAAGTATTTCACAGAGCTTTGATATACTGTTCTTGTCAAATATCAGAATCCCTGAATTGTATTTAAGGCAAACATTGTTTCTACTCTATAAACCATACATGATGACTGTTACTATTGTTAAGTACTGTCAAGTCAGTTTGGACTCATAATGACCCTGTATAGGGTTTCCAAGGCCTTACATCTTCATGCAGGCAGAAAGTCTCATCTTTCTACCAGATGATGATATGGAAGTGTTTATATAAACAGACTCCCAATGTGGAGCTATAGGATCAGCACTAGACTGTGAACCACAAAGTCTACAGTTCAAACTCACCAGCTGCTCCTTGGAAACGCTACACAGGGTCTCTATGAGACAGAACGGACATTTTTGTTGTTGTTAAGTGCCATTGAGTCAGTTCCAATTCATAGTGACCTTGTATAGGGTTTCAGAGGAGCGGCTGGTGAGCTGTGAGCT
>NW_006408751.1:3583157-3584805 GCF_000296735.1 Chrysochloris asiatica
AATCTCACAATCATTGCTACACTCAAGCCCATTTATGCTGCCACTGTGCCAAACCATCTCATTGGTGGTCTTCCTCTTTTTCTCCAACTCTCCACATCACCAAACATGATATCCTTCTCCAGTGACTGGTCCCTCCTGAAAATATGCCAGAAGTATGAAAGACAAGTTTGACCATCCTGGCTTCTAATGAGCACTCTGTTCTTCCAACACAGACTTATGTGTTCTTTTGGTAGTCCATGGTACTTTCAATATTCTCCTCCAACACCATAACTCAAATGAATCAATTCTTCTACAGTAGTGCTACTGTACTACTGTACTGTTCTACTGTCACAGATACGATTTTTTTCTTATTGTTGCTATCTCTAGTTGCTAGAGACTGCTGTCAAGTTGATTCTAACACATAGTGTTGTCAAGTTGATTCCAACACATAGTGCTTCTATAGGAGAGAGAAGAATTACTCCCATAGAGTGTGCAAAACTGTGATTGTTTACAGAGAAGGCTGCCACATATTTCCACCTATGACTGAATGGTGTTTTCAAATTGATGAACATTTGGTTATATCAGAGCATTTAACCAATGAAGAAGAATCCTGAAGAAGAATTGATGCATTTGCTATATGGTTCTAACAAAGAATATTGAATATACTATGGACTACCAAAACAAATTTTAGTAGAAAGAAATATAATCAGAATATTTCTTAAAAGTGAAGCTGGCAAGATTTCATCTTATATACTTTGGGCATGCTATTTTAAAAGCATCTACAGTTCCTGTATAAGGATATCCTGCTTGGTAAAGTAGATGGTCAGCAAAAAAGAAAAAGATCTTCAGTATGATCAATTGAAATGGCTGAGACAATTGGCTCAAACATAGCAATGACTATGAGGATGGAGCCAGTGTTTCATTCTATTGTACAGAGGGTTTCTGTTAATCAACCAACTCTATGGCACCAAACAACAACAAAAAACTGTTTCAGTCAGAAGCTCCTTTCCACATTTTAAAATGGTCCTTATGGAAATACATTCTCTTACCCTCATGGAGTCCTGGTCTGACACTGTAGGATAATCATTGAACTGTTAACCACAAGGTCGCTGGTTCAAATACACCAGTTGCTCCATGGGAACCCTATACAAGAACTCTATGAGTCAGAATGAACTCCACAGCACGTAACAACAAAAACCTAATAACAATTATAAAAGTAGACATTTTCAACATGTGGCTTTTCAATAAAAGGACTAGGGGAAAGTCTTTTGGGCAAGAAGGCATTTCCAAAGAAAATATGTTTTCCAATTTCTTTCTGAACCATACTATTAAAGTCATTTTTTCTACCTGATATAGCATGTTCTTCCATACTAAGACTCCCACAGCATTGATCATTTCATAGCATTTTAATCTACTTCTATTAACATTAAATTTGTAATAATTTATAAGCATTAAATATATTTTTGTAAGTTTTCATTTCTTTTTCATATGTTAATGTATAATTAAAGTAAAATATTCTATGTCTGACTGTAGGCCACACTGGATAATGAAACAACTTATTTAATGAAAAATACTTGAGGAATAGACACCACTACATTCTTTAGACATGTATATTCTTAGAAATGTAACAATAATTATATCACAAAATCCTCATTATCATAAACATTGC
>NW_006408751.1:3585710-3606769 GCF_000296735.1 Chrysochloris asiatica
TGTCACACACCTTTCTTAATTTTAAACCATTCAGTGTTCCCCTGTTCTGTTCGAACAACTGCCTCTTGGTCCAGATACAGATTCCTCATGAGCACAATTAAGTGTTCCGGAATACACATACTTCTCAATGTTGTCCATAGCTTGTCATGATCCACACAATTGAAAGCCTTTGCATAGTCAATAAAGCACAGGTAAATATCTTTCTGATATTCTCTGCTTTCAGCCAAGATCCATTGGAGATCTGTAATGATATCCTCATTCCACGGCCTCTTCTGAATCCGGCTTGAACCTCTGGAAGTTCTCTGTCAATGTATGATTGTAGCCATTTCTGTGTTACCTATAGCAAAACTTTACTCACATGGGATATCAAAGAGATTGTCCGATGATTTCCGCTGTTTCTCTGCTATTCATAAGTAGTTTGTCCCTCTTTCTTCCTAGTCTGTCTTTGTCTGGAAGCTCATCTGAAACCTGTCCACCATTGGTGACTCTGCTGGTATTTAAAATACCGGTGGCATAGCTTTCAGAATCACAGCAACTCACAAGCCACCACAGTACGACTCACTGGCAAACTAGTGATGGCCATTTGGTTTTAAGTGGAAACTGTCACTTTAAATTTTGAGGAGATCTCTGAGCATGCATAGTAGAATCCTCCAGGGGAGGGGGTAGGATGTCCATTTGCTCAGGCATCCTCTCTATTCACCAGAAAGGACTGTCTAGTGGGAGACCAATGAACACATACTAAAAAAAAGAATGTCCACACTTGTATCTCGTGGTTCTGTCAGGTGTTCTGATCCTTCCCCTGCTTGGTCTCTCCCAAGATGGCAACTCCAGGAGCAGCTGAGAGTCTTGAATTAGAAAGCAGTAGATTTCTTGATTCTGCTACAAGTTCACCTAACTGTAAGCCTTCCAAACTTCTAAATATTCCTTTATATGTGGTTCAGAGTTCTAGCATCATCCCCTGAGCCTGCTTGGTCCGGTATTCTGTCTTATTACTGATGGAGCTCCTTACTTCACGTCTACCCAATCTGCCATCTTGTTGCAAATCGTTACATAGGATAAACTAGAAATAATTACAAAATAAAGAATAGGCATCATTTGATTGTGTGATATGAGTAGTATGTGTCCTTAATTCATGTGTATCATCACACTGTATCTCCTAATAACCAAGGACAAGATTGTTGTAGTTGTTTTGTACTGTGGAGTCAGTACTGTGGGTTTCTGGAGCTGTAAATCTTTACGGAAGCAGAAAGCCTTATCTTTCTCCCGTGGAGCAGCTGGTAGTTTTGAACTGCTGACCCTGAGGTTAGCAGCCTGATTCGTAACCACTATGCTACCAGAGCTCCCAGTTATGGGCCTTGACGTTACCTACCTACTATCCAACTCCTCCTTCTTCATTACTAGCAAAATATAATCTTAAAATACAAGCACATTCAGAAACAACATAACATAATCTCCTGGTACCTCATGGTGGAAAATAACTTTGAATAATAATAGTTCTAACCAAAGAGATAGAAGTGTAAGTCTTTAGGGTTGGTACCACTTGTTTTCCTTGAGAAAAGGGACAGATTCAATTGTCATGTCCTCTTTGGATCCTACTCTTCCCTTCTCCTGCCTAGAACATTGACACTATGCTTGGTGGTGTGATCAGAAAGATGAAGCATAAACTTAGTTGACAAGTAGAAGAAGCCTGGGATTATGATTACATGATGAAGCAGATGCATCAACTCTGAACTTCATACCTGCAGACTTCTACATAGGAGAAAAATATAAACTAATTTAGTTTTGTTAGTTATTACAATCCATTGTAATATAGACTTCTGCTACACATAACCAGAGTGATAATGTCTTCTTGTTGTTATTTTGTGCCATTGTATTGATTCTAACTTATGGTGAACTTATAGGACAGAATAGAACTTTGCCATAGTTTCTTAGGCTGAAGTCTTCAGAGCAGATCACCAGATCTTTTCTCCTACAGAGTGACTAATAGGTTCAAACCACTAAGCTTTCAGTTAATATTAGAGCACTTAGACATTGTGTCACCAAAGTTCCTTCATAATGTCTACAGCCCATCTTAATAAATAAGTTAGTGTAAGCTTGGAAACATTAAGTAGCATACTTCACAGAGCTTCAAGGTTTGCACTCAGATCTCTTTGGTGCCAGATCACATGGTCTTTACATTTTTTCCATCCTGCTTTTATAGATATTTCAGAATCCCATAGTATATCTGGAAAAGATCTTAAAACACACACCACCCAAATCTTCATTTTTATCAAAAAGTCACATCAGGGCCCAGAGCACTTAAATGATCCATCTAAACTGTAATCAAGAATGAAATAGAGCAATCCATTCCCCTTTCCATGGAATATGCTCAGAAGTCATTAGGATAAAGTTGAGGGAAAATTAACTTGAATCCAGAATGAAATGCTTTTGATTAATGAGAAAAAGAGTGAGAGTGAGAATCCCAAAGATAAGGGGAAATAAAGTTCATTACAACAGCTTACATTGGCAATGGTGAGGTAGAGAGTAGTAAGAAACAGATATTTTGTTATCACAGAGAAGCATCAAAAGATTTCAAGGAAATGGGAAAAGTTGAAACTGCAGAGTACAACCTCTGAATGACCCAGGATGAATCTTGCCAGGAGAGTCCTGTGATGAATTTTGTTTAGATATTTGTACACCAGGCAAAACCAATCAAATATTGGCTTTTAAAATTTAAAAAGTCAGCATTTCAAATAAATATGTTGAATATATTCATAGTGCAAGGTCTTTTTCTTGTTTTGCAACCATGTTGTTGTTGTTAAATGCCATTGAGTTGATTCTGACTCACAGAGAGCCTGTACAAGCCTTCCGAGGAGCAACCAGTGTGTTTGAACCACCAACCTTGTGGTTCACAGTCCAGTGCTTATTCTACAGCACCACTCCAGAAGTCCATCTATACATTCATTGACCAAAACAAGTTAGGTAACATATACAAGGGCATCCCACTTTTGTGTGTGCGTGTGTGTGTGTGTGTGTGACAGAGAGAAAGAGGTACACACCCACACATGCAACTGAAAAACAATATGAGTGCTTCCAAAAGTTCATGTTGAAATAAAACAAAAAGATAAGAGAGTTTTCCATGAACTCTTTGAATCTACGTAATATAGCAAATGATCAATATTGATTATTTCAAGAAGGCAGAGTCATAACTGATTTTTAAATTTCTTCTCATTGCTAGTTTGCATTTTATAAATTTTCTACACTGAATATATACTGTATTTATAATACAAATGTAGATGAAAACATATTTAAAAATCTAATTGATTATTAGATCATACCATAGTTGTCACACAAGTGAATAAACAGAGCTTGGGATTCTAAACATGTTTGCAAAGTGAATGTTAATTTAGATCTTAAAATTAACCAATGTATGTTGTTGTTGTTGGTATGTGTTGTTGAGTCAGTTCTGACTCATAGCAATGCTGTGTAGAGTTTCCAAGGAGTAACTGATGGGTCTGAACCACCAAATTTTTGTTTAACAGTCCAAAGCTTACCCTATAGTACTATACCAAGACTCCTACCAATACATAAAAAATTCCAATCACTCATTGAACAATCAGGTATTTTACAGCTGCTTACTACCATTTTTGCTACTAGAATTCCAGTTCATGCATGTATAGGTTCATGCAAAGCAAAATATTTTAAAACTCTATAGGATAAGTATTGGACTGTGACCACAATATCAGTGGTTCAGACATATCAATTGTTCTTCTGAAAACCTATATAGAGTCACTATGAATCAGAACGGACTTGCTGGCACTTAACAACAAAAATAGCAACTGTCACCAGAGGATGGCTGTAGACAGATCCTCTCAGTAATACAGTTGTTTTAGTCTCATTGTTGTTTGTTAAGTGCTGTCAAGTCAGTCTGACTCATAGGACACTTCTGAGGAGTACCTGGTGAGTTTGAACCACATACCTTGCAGTCCAGTACTTATCCTACAGGGACTCATTGCTGCTAATTGCCATCAAGTCAATTCTGACATATAATCACCCTGTATAGGGTTTCCTAGGAACAGCTGGTGGATTTGAAATGCCAACCTTGTGGTTCGCAGTCCAGTGATGATTCTTCAGAGCCACACCAGAAGTCCTTAGGATGCCTTAAAAAAGATCCAATCAAAACTGTGTCTTTTGGGTTTCCCAATGTGTTATCTTGATAGGTTTTCTTGAAGGACATATGATGATCACAGAGTTTTATTATGAAGATGTTTTAAGAAAACTGAAAACTGCCTCAGTAAGAAACAGGCCAGGTCAATTGTACCAACTCATTATTCCATCACAAAAGTGCACCTGCTCATTCTTCAAGGGTAACAAGGGCTGACGTAAGGGAGTTTAATTGGTAAAACTTAACCCTTCCACTCTACAGCTCTAATCTTGCCCTTTCAGACATCTCTTTGTTCCAGAATCAAAACTCAAAGAACATTTTAAAATAACATGTTTTGAGTTACTTGATAATGTCCAAACTACTGTTTTGATGTGTTGTACATCAAAGAGCATAGAATTCTTTGGGTAAGGGTAGTTTTTATTGCTATTGTTAGTTCCAACTTATAGCAAAACTGTTTACAACAGAACAAAACACTGTCAGTCTTGCACCATCTTCACAGCTGCTGTTATCTTAGAGGCCATGGTTGCTACCACTGTATCAATTCATCTTGTAGGTGGCCTTCCTCTTTTGCATTGACCCTCCAACTTACCAAGCATTTCCAAAAAAAAACGATCCCTTCTAACAACATGTCCAAAAATGAAAGGCAAAGTGTCACCATCCTTGCTTCTAAGGAACATTCTGGTTGTACTTCTTCCAAGATGGATTACTTTGTTCTAGCATCCCACAGTATTTTCAATATTCTTCACCAACACCATTATTCAAATACACTAATTCTTCTACAATCCTCTTATTCACTGTCCAGTTTTCACATGTTTATGAGGCAATTAAACATATCATGGCTTGGGACAGGCACGCCTTAGTCCTCAAAGTGACATCTTTACTCTTGAACACTTTAAAGAGGTCTTGTACAGCATATTTGCCTAATGTTTGGTTGTTGCTTCCAAGAGCGTAGATTGTGGATTCAAGCAAAAAGAAATCTTTCACAACTACAGTCATTTCTCCATTTATCATGTTGTCATTTATTGGTACTGTTATAAGGATTTTTGTTTTCTTTAAATTCAGGTACAATCCATTCTAAAAACTGTAGTCTGTGAACTTCATCAGTATTTTAAGTCTTCTTCACTTCATCAGTATTTTTAAGTCCTCTTTTCTTCAGCACGCAAGGTTGTGTCATCTGTATGTCAGGTTGTTATGAGTCTTCCTCCAATTCTGTTGCCATGTTCTTCTTCATATAATTCAGCTTCTCAGATTATTTGCTCAGCATGCAGATTCAATAGGTACAGTGAAACAATTTAGCCCTGCTGTGCATCTTTCCTGGTTTTAGATGGTTCAGTATCCCCTTGTTCTATTTAAACAACTCCCTTTTGGTCTATATACAGATTTCTAAGAAACACATGTAAGTGTTCTTGAATACAAATACTTTGCAATGCTATCCATAGTTACTTATGATGCACAAATTCAAATGACTTTGCATGGTCAATAAAGCACAAGTAATATTTTTCTGGCATCCTATGCTGTTAGTCAAGATCCATCTGTTATCAGCAATGATAGCTCCAAGTCCTCTTCTGGATCCAGGTTGAATTTTTGGCAGTTCCCTATTTATGTACTGTTGCAACCATTTTTTATTTATCTTCAGCAAAATTTTACTTGCTCATGGCAATAATATTGATCAGTGACTTCCATATTCCATTGTGCAGTGAAGTGGATTATTTAATGTCTCTTCTAGTCATAGTCTTTGTAAACTCCCACTAAACAACTTGTACCTGCTGGGTCTGGGTAAGAGAAGGTAGAAGATGATGCTGATGGATTGTATGATTCAGTTTTAAATGACTGTTAACAGATTTCATTGTGAAAACTTGGAATGGGTAATAAATAAGCTACCTCAGAAGCAGAAGAGGATTACTATATGTCTTGTAACTTTCTTTTGGGGTCTATCCTTCCTGGGGTATGTTCGGCTTCTTGAATGTTTATCTGCTCTTCTTTCAAGATGTTAGGGAAATTTTCATTCAGAAGCTCTTCAACTATCTCCTTTGTGGACTTCTCTGATTCTTCCTATTCCTGAATGCCAATAATTCTTAAGTTGTTCCTCTTTTGTTATCCAGCATGAATCATAGGCTCTCTTCAGATTTTTTTTATCCTTTTTTCCGCTTGCTCTTCTATCTTGGCAGTATTGAGAGATTTGTCTTCCAGTTCGCTAGTTCTGGCTTCCATCTCTTTTATTCTGCTCCTTTCCCCTTTCAGTGTATTATCCATTTCTGATATCTTATTATTAATCATCTGTACCTCTTTTTGAAGGTTTTGAATTGTTTCCAATGCTGTATCAAGCTTATTTGATTGCTCTTGTAGTACTTTCCTGACTTCTTCCTTGTTTTCCTACCCTACTTTTTGGAGCATTTGAATTTGTTTCCATATCATTCTTCTGAATTCTTTCTCAGGCATATCCAAAACCTGCTCTATCTCTTCTAGAAAGCCCTTTTCTGTCTCCAGCTCATTTGTCTCAGCTACTCTTTTCTGGTTTTGGACATGTTTCGATATCATTTGTTGTTTTTTGTTTGTCATTTCTGATAGTTGTGTGTGTGTGTTTGTGTTTAAAGCTTAATTGGATGTTTGTTGTTTGTTATTAAGCTTCCTGGGAGTCTCCTGGGAAATATGATCAGGAGATAGGCTTCCCTTTTTGCATGTAATCCTTAGCAATTGTTCTTGGCTCTTGTCTCAGTGGTGGAATATAATGGGGTATGCTTATAGCTTGGCTATATGGCCACAATTGCTGTCTCTTCTTGGGTAGTGTTGGGAGAAAAGGCTCCGACCTCCAGGAAAGATGTGTGATTAAAAGGACCAAAAACAGAAGTAATATAAATGCAGAGACAAATACCACCACTTTGGAACAGAAATGAATGTTTAGTTGACTGTCCCAAGCTACACATTCAGTATGTGAGAAAGGTAGAAGCCTCCAGCAGTGGGTGAGAGTGTCCACTCGCTCAGGATCCTCTTCTTAGTCACTACAGTAGAGGTGCACAGGTAGATATTGAGAAGTTAATGGGAGAAAGATTGTCCACTATTTTTGTCTTTGAAGGTCAGTTAGCTGTCTGCATACACACAGCACAATTCTCGAGATGGCTGAGTCCTTTTATGTTGGGGTTTTACAGATTGTATTATAAGGGTCCTGCACACGGAGCCCAGGTAGTGCAGCAGCCACGAATGGGGCTGCGAACTGCAAGGTCAGCAGCTCGAAACCACCAGCTGCTCTGCAGGAAAAAGGCAAGGCGCTCCACTCCTGCAAAGACCCACAGCCCTGGAAACCCTGCACAGGTTCCCCTGGAATCAAAATCAACTCCAAGGCATGCACCCACCTTGAGTCTAGCTCAAATCAATCTTAGGGCTGTGTCTCTGTGGCTAAAGTCATTAGTGCTACCAAGCTCCCTCTCTCTGTACCTTGGGGTAACTGCAGGGTCAGGGCTGTTTTTTGGGAGTGCATATCCACCCACCTGATGGCGTCCTGGCTGAGTGAAGAAGGCGCTCCAGGGAAGATGCGGGAGAAATATGTACCATCTCCTGCGCCTCTTTATGCAAATGTCTCTGCGTTGTTTTTAGAGCAGGTTCACTGAGCTGGAATGGGTGTAGCCCCACCCTCTAAACTCTGTCAGGGCAGTGCAGCCACAGTGGGAGTCCTGTCTCCCAATTCCTAATGTGCAGTATTTTCCTTAATATCATCATTTTTCACTTGGGACTGCGGGAAACTGACATCCTGGAACTTATGGTAGATCTGGAGCTCTGGAGTAATTCTGTGAGTGCTTCTTGCATGAGAGCTCAGTCCCTCTCTAGCACGGAGATTTCCCTACTGACTTTCTCCACTGCCACCGAAACCGGAAGACAAGATGCCCTCCTCTCTGAGAGAATTCTAAATAGGTAATGAGGCAAAGCCTTGCTTTTAGCTAATGAAGCCAAAGGAGCAGACATTCCATTCCAAACCTCTAAGTTTATTCAGTCACATGGTCGCACATGTCACTGAGTCTTAACCCCATCTGAAATTTTTGTAATAGCTGATACTGAATTGAGAATTGTCCCATGATGGTGAGTTTCCCTGGGTAGCAGAGTCCAGAGGTGAATTACCAAGGTGGATATCCAAAGGTGATAGTTCCAGTAATGACAGGTAAAGGCTAAAGAAATTTAATATCCTGTTAATACTCAGTGACAACTTTGATATCCCATGCATGGCGAAGCAACCAAAGTAATTAATATGTATGTCACATGGAACGGTGTTCCATTAATTGTCATAACAAAGGATTACGATCATGAAAGATTCAAAGACTGTGGGAATCAATGGATAACTCTAAGAACATTGGAGAACTTAACCAAAAGCAAGACAAGCTCAAATTCTTAAAATTTCACTTCAACGAAGGCACTATAAACAAGGAATTCTTTATGACGTTACCAAAGGACTTGATATCTCTTGTAACCCAAAGGTTCCTATAACCTAGAACCAGAAACAAAGCTCTATCCTCTGGGTTATGCAAGTACCATGTCAGTTGATTTCACAGCATTGCTGGATTGCCATTTGAAATTGGGAAGTTTTTCAAAAAGAAGTGGGACCAGACAACTGGGATATCAATGTAGAAATATCTCAGTCATACTGCAGGTTTAGTTCCAGACCACCATAATAAAGCAAATGTCATAATAAAGCAAGTTATACAAATAAAATGGTTTCATAGAAAAGTTATGTTTACATTATACTGTAGTCTATTAAGTGTGTAACAACATTATCAAAATTTTGTGCAAATTACCAAAATGTGACACCGAAATATGAAGGGGAAACAGATTGATAGAAAAAAATGGCATTGATAGATTTGCTTGACACAGGGTTGCCACAATTTTCAAGGTGTAAAAATGTAACATCTGTGGAACACAATAAAACACAACACAATAAAGCCAAGTGTATATGGAAATGGAAGGAGGTGATGAACTCAAAATGAACTCACACATTGAATCCCCTTACCAACAAAAAATCTTCTCCTTCTTCCCTTATCCAATGAGGCTTCCACTCTTCCTATGTTGGAGGTGCTGAAGTTAACTTGCAAGAGAGAGTTAATTCTACAACTTATTACCCACAATGTCCAACTGTTCTGTAGAAATAACTTGGATCCCTTTAGAGATTAAACTTATACACCAAAAGAATTACAGGACTTTTTATCCATTTGGAAATAAATCAAGGGAGTTTATGAAAACATGAAATTTGAAGGTGCTAGTACAAGGAAAGGGAGAAAGTAATTGTAGGTTATGGGAGCACATCATGTGGTAGTTTAAGAACTAATTGATTAAGATTTTATTCCAGAAGAAAAAGTCAGATGATGAAAACTTTTTGCTATCATATAGAAGAAGAAAATCGGATTTTGGAAAATAAATAATATCATAAAGTCATCAATTGTGCCACCCACCCAGGGTCACCATATATTCTTGCACTGCCCAAACACTCTTGCCTGAGAGGACAAGTAAGGGTTAATATTCAATATGGGTGTGACTTCACTGGTTCCAAAGGAAGAATCACCTCTCTTTTCAGAAACTCCTTATCTATTGACAAAGGCTTGTACTTGTTGTCATTGTTGTTAAGTGACATAGAGACTGTTTTGATTCATTGCAACCCTGTATACAGTTTCAGAGAAGTGGCTGGTGTGTCTGACTTATTTACCTTGTAGTTAGCAGTCCAGTGCTTATCTTAAAGCACCATGTCAGGAGTCCTTTATACCCATTATTGTTATTAAGTGCCATCAAGTCACTTCTGACTCATAGAGACTCTGTATAGGAATGACTGGTGGGTTTGAACCACCAACACTGTGGTTAACAGTCCAATGCTTATCTTACACCACACACCAGGACTTCTTATACCCATTAGGTACATAACTGGCATTTAATTTTCACACCAAAACGACACATGTTTTTTGAACACAGGAGGTTTCATTCTGTCTGTCTCTTCTTTAAGACTTCTTTTGCCAAGGCTTTGTGGAATGTCTTATTGAGGGTAGTGCCAGCCTCTTTCAAAAGTGCTTTAATACATATTATATTAATCTGGGGATACTGAAAGCAGATGCTGCAGTTTGAATTATGTCCATCAGTTCAGTAGTGACAGGATTGGTTGATTAAGAACAATGAGTAACACTAAATCATTAGAGATGAAGACTGGTCATCAAAATCATCTAAACTACAAGGATCTTTAACAACGGTTAATTGATCATGGAGATCTTACAAAATTTATATTTGAATCTTAAAATCAGACACTAGATGATTTCTAGCATCAAGTAGAACACTTCTAGCATCAAGTAGTGCCCAAGAGAAGTCTCATCAACTGATCTAAGCTGTAGCGAGTACAAGCCATTTTATAGTTCAGTTAGATGGGTCCAATCGTGTTTGAAATGCTGAGGGAAAATATGGCTCAGGATGCAATGTCCAGCTTATAGAGGATCATAGCCCCTAGGGTTTTTTTAAACAGATATTATTCTCCTTTTAAGGAAATGTTCTTGTCATTTAACTGATATGATAGAAGTATATAAGGTTTGTGTGACCATTAACATAGGCAGAAATTTCTGAGTGAAGGAAGAGAGGAGATGAAAGAGACGTTTTGTATACTAATTAGGAGTAGAAAGGCATTGGACTGTAATGAACATTTGTTGTTTCAGCAGCATAGCAAACAACATGCTCCATATCTAATGAAAATCCTAAAAACAAATGGAAATCAAGCCTCAGATCCCAATATAAATGCCAAAGAGGCTTCTTTTTGATCCTTGAAAGCCAGCACATAGGCCTAGGCTCAGCCAATAGGATTCCTCCAAATTGTTGTTGCTAGTAAGTGCCATTGAGTCAGTTCTGAGTCATGGCAACCCTGTATAGGGTTTCCAAGACCATGTAGCTTTAAAGAGGCAGAAAGCTTCATCTTTCTCCCTTGGAGTGATTGGTGGGCTCAAACCACCAGCCTTATGGTTTGCAGTCCAGTGCCTATCTTACAGAGCCACAATGCTCCCACTAGGATGCAAACTATAGAGGTTCAAAGCCTAAAAATAAATAAATAAATAAAAGTCATGGATTATTTATTCTGAGTTTGGCAAGGTTAAAAGTATAGACACAAGGCAGCAAGTGTCAAGGAATGACAGAATCAAGAGCCAGGCAGCTGTTCTTTGACATGTAATGCAGTTTCTTGGCCTTTCTTGTGACGTAATCTAGAGTGATACTGGCGTCCATTGTTGCCTTCCCATTTTCTCAATTCGCTGCTCCACAGTCTCATTTTTTCATTAGCAACTCTATTTACCTTGAACAAAATTCCTTTTTCACTTTATCTAGATAGATGTTTCTACTACTTGCAATCAAAAGCTCAGTTGAAAAGCCAAAGACCCCAAGACCCCAAGACCCCCAGAACAATTTAAGAATTTGTTCATAAATTTTAAATTGGTGAGTATTAGAAGCATCATAAAGTATAATGTTCAAGTTTAAAGTCTGACAGTTTAAGGTTGGAATATCTTCCCTTACCTTCATTGGATATATGTTCTTTTGTAAGTTTCTTTTTTATTTTTTTCCTAAATTCACTGTATTAACCCCCTTAATGACACTGAACTGCAAAGTCGGTTTGGACCACAAGGTTGGCGGTTCAAGATCACCAACCACTCCTTGGAAATCCTCTATGTGGTCACTATGGGTCGGAATCAACTTGATGGCATTAACAACAACTTTGATTAAGATTAGGAACTATATGTGACATAGCTCATACGAGGTGCCGGATGTAACATATTTCTCCTTGCTTCTCTCTCCTAACTGGCCTTTCTTTATTCCTTTTTCTGTTTTTGTTTTAGTTTTATAATTTTCTCTTTTTTTTTCGGATTTTATTCTCTCCATGAATGTGCTTTCTCTTCATTTGTTTCCTTCTATCTGGGATACTCATCCCACTCATCTTCCCCCAGTTAACTCTTACTAATTTGCTAGCTGTCTACTCAAGGTTCCCTTTATCAGTATAGCTTTCTTGTCTTTTCCAGACCATGGTGACTACATCTATTGTGTATTTTATTATATGTTACATTTCTCTTTTGCATTGTTGCTGTTAAGTGCCTTCAGTTTGGTTCCTACCCATAGCGATCCTATATAGCATTTCCAAGAAGCATCTGGTGAGCTTGAACTGCCGACCTTGCCATTCAAAGCAACTGCAGTACTGCACATTAATCCAAAGCCATCACACCAGAACTCCCTTCTTTTGCATTGTTGTTGATTAATTCAATCATCAAGTTTCTAATTAATACATGTCAAACACTATTCGAGGGATGTAGTGGTTAAAAAAAACAAACAAAGCAGTTAAAGTCTCTCTTCTCATATATCCCACATTCTAGAGAATGACAGGTCATAAATAAGTGGGAAACTTCAGCCAGGGATAAATGATATAAAGAAAATAAAACACTAAAATGAGATTAAAAATGAACAGATCTTTAGTTGGAATAGTCAACAAATTCTTTCTTAAGTAATGACATTTGAGTTCAGACATGAATAACAGAGGAAGATATGGGAATTTCTAGGGCAAAAGTATTCCAGGAAAGGAAAACAAGAAATTTAAAGGCCCAAAGGCAGGAATGAGCTTGGTGTGTTCAAAGATCTCTAAACTTAAGTTACTGGACTATACTGAACATGGAGAGTAGCTTGAGATAAAATCTGACAAAGAGATTATAAAACAACACTGCCCAATAGAAATGTGATATGAATTTAAGAAGTTGAGCCGCATTTGTAAGTTTGATATCTTAGTTACATTTTTAAAAAGAAAAGAGCATCAGTGAAATTAAATTAATACTATATTTGATTTAACCCAATATATCAAAAATGATATTTTAACATGTAGTCACTATTTCAATGATTTTTAATGATGGAGTCCTGGTATGGTACTGTGAGTTAATGCACCAGACTGCAAAGCTGTTTGAACTGCAAGGCCGGCGGTTCAAGCTCACCAACTGCTCCTTGGAAACCCTATACAGGATCGCTATGGGTTGGAATAGATTCAATGGCACTTAACAATAACAATAAATATGTAAAATATACATTATGAAGCTTAATGAGAAGAAAAGACTATAAATGCATCATTTGTTGTTAAGTGCCGTTGAGTTGACCCTGACCCATAGCGACCCTATATAGGGTTTCCGAGAAGCAGCTGGTGAGCTTGAACCACTGACCATGCAGTTCAAACAGCTTTGCAGTCTGGCGTATTAGCCCACTGAGCCACACAGCATACCTTAATCTGGACAAGATTATTTCCAAGTTCTCAATAACCATATGTGACAAGTGGCTACCATCTTGGGCAGTGCAGTTGTAGATCAAGTTGCCTTTTAGTTCACTGTAGGGTTTTGGAATTGTTCTAAATATAATGTAATCAAATTTGTTGTTGTTGTTAGGTGTCACAGAGTCAGTTCTGACCCATAGTGACTCTAAATACAACAGAATGAAACATTGTCAGTCCTGCACCATGCATAACACATTATTACCTAATGGGACCACCAATCATCCGTCAGTTTGTCAAACTGTGGTGACTTACATGTTTCTGTGATGCAAGAAGCTATGCCAGTAGTCTTTTAAATACTAGCAGGATCACCCAATGGTGGACAGGTTTCAGCAGAGTTTCCAGAATATGACAGAGTAGTAATAAGGAACAGGCAGACCAATTCTGCAAATGTAGCCACTGAAAACATTATGAATAGTAGTGGAACATTGCCTGATACAGGAATGATACAGTGCCAGAAGATAAGCCCCTCACATCAGAAAGTACTCAAAATGTGACTGCCTTCTCAAAGCAGAGTTGACCTTCATAATGTGTGTGGAGCAAAGCCTTTGGGGCCTTCATTAGCTGATGTGGCATGACTCAAAATGAGAAGAAACAGCTGCCAACATCTATTAATAATCAGAACACAGAATGTGGGATGTATAAAGTATGAATGTAGGAAAATTCAACATCAACAAAAAGGAAATAGAATGCCTAAATATAAGTCTTCAATGGCATTGCTGTTGTTATTAGGTGTAATCACATCAATTCCCAATCATAGCAACCCTATACACAACAGAGCAAGCATTGACCAATCCTGTGCTATCCTCAAAACTGTTATGTTTGAGCCAATTGTTGTTGCCACTGTGTTGATCCATCTTGTAGGGGGGGTCTTCCTCTTTTTTGCTGACCTTACACTTTACCAGGCATGATGTTCTTCTCCAGGGATAGATCCTTCCTGACAACATGTCCAAAGTATGTGAGCCAACATCTTGCCATCCTTGCTTCTAAGAAGCATTCTTGCTGTACTTCTTCTAAAACAGATTTGTTTGCTCTTCTAGCAATCCATAGTACGTTTTATAATCTTCACCAGCACCATAATTCAAAAGCATCAATTATTCTATGGGCTTCCTTATACATTTGCCAACTTTCACATGTCTTGCGTGATCAATTTGTTGTTGTTAAGTGCCGTCGAGTCAGTTCCGACCCATAGCGACCCTGAACAGAGTTTCTGAGACTATAAATCTTTACAGGAGCAGAAAGCCTCATCTTTCTCTTGCAGAGCAGCTGGTAGTTTCGAATTGCTGACCTTGCGGTTCACAGCCAGATTCGTAACCACTACGATTAAGCACAAGTAAATATCTTTCTGGTATTCTCTGCTTTCAGCCAAGATCCATCTGACATCAGCAATGATATCCCTAGTTCCACATCCTCTTCTGAATCTGGTTTGAATTTCAGTGAGATCCTTGTGTACTGTTGCAACTATTTTTTATTTATCTTTAGAAAAATTGAATAGTATGTGATATTAAAGATATTGTTCAATGATTTCCACAATCCATACTCACTTTTCTTTGGAATGGGAATAAATATGAATCTCTTCCAAATTTCTTGGTATAGACAAGTGAATACTTCTAGTGCAGTATCAATTTGTTGAAACATTTCAATTCTTATTCCATCAATTACTGAAGCCTTGTTTGCTGCCAATGCTTTCAGTGAAACTTGGATTTCTTCCTTCAATACCATCAATTCTTCATCATATGCTCCATTCTAAAGGATTGAACATCAGCCAATTCATTTTGGTACAATGACTCTGTGTATTCCTTCCATCTTTTTTTTTAACCTTCCTGCATCAATCAGTATTTTGTCCGTTGTTGTTAAGTGTCGTGGAGTTGGTTCCACCTCATAGAAACTCTGTATAGGGTTTCCAAGGAGCATTTGGTGGATTTGAACCATCAACCTTGTAGTTAGCAGTCCAGTTCTTATCCTAGAGCACCACACCAGGACTCCTTCAATAGAGTTCTTCAATATTTCAACACAACACTTGAATTTTTTCTTTAGTTGTGACAGCTTGAGAAATTCTGAGCTAGTTCTTCACTGTTTGTTTGTTAGCTACAGGTCTTTGTACATTTCATTAAAATGCAATACCATTTTGTGCTGTCCTTTGATTTTTCTATGTGACTCTTATTTCCTCATTTTTCATTTGTTTTAGCTTTGCTATGCTCAAAAGGAAGTTTCAGGAGTCTCTTCTGATATCCATTTTGGTCTTTTCTTTCTTAAGTGTCTTTTGAATGACCATTTGCTTTCTTCATGGGCAATGTTTTTCATGACAACCCATAACTCTTGTGGTCTTCAGTCATTAGTGTCTAATGCACCATCTCTAAATTTAGGTGGAATATACTCAAGGCCATATTTTGACTGTTGTGGATTTAAACATTTTTTCTTCAGTTTCAGCCTGAGCTTGCACGTGAGCAATTGATGGTCTGTTCCACAGTTGGTCCCGGGCCTTGTTTTGGCTGGTGATGAGCTTCAATATAATTAATAAATAAGTCATTGTTCCTGCAAAATTTTATCATGTGATCTTCAGTATCATTTCTATCACCAGACCATGTTTTACAACTACTGATCCTTCCTCTTCATTCATCTTCAATTTATCTTCAATTTATCATTCCCTGCACAGTAAACTATATGACTGTTCCTTTCAAAATGGTCAATGCCAGTTCATTTAAAGTCATTAATATCATCTTGTTGTTGTTATGTGCCATCAAGACAGTACCGACTCATAGCAACCCTATGCATAACAGAATGAAACACTGCCCAGTCCTGCACAAACTCATTATCATTGATAGGCTTGAGCCCATTGCAGTTGCCACTGTGCCAATTCTTCTCATTGGGCATCTTCCTCTTTTTCTTTGACCCTCCACTTTTGCAAATATGATATCCTTCTTCAGGGAATGGTCCCTCCATTTAATATGTCTGAAGTATGAGAGGTGAAGTCTGGCCATCCTGGCTTCCAAGAAGCAGTCTGACTGTATTTCTTCCACAACAGATTGGTTTTTCCTTTTGGGAGTCAATGATACTTGTAATATTCTCCTCCAACACTGTAACTCAACTGCATCAATTCTTCTATGGTTTCCTTATTCACTGTCCAACTTTCACATGCATACAAAGTTACTGAAAATACCATGGCATGAGCCAGATTAAAGAGGTCTTGTGCAGCAGAATTGTCTCATTATTTCTTAATTGCTGCTTTCTGAATGTACATGGTTGATCCGAGCAAAATGAAGTCTTCCACAAATTCAATTTTTTCTCCATTTGTATGGATGCTGTTTATTGGTCCAGTGGTGATAATTTTTGTTTTCTTTTCATTGAGAAGCAACCCATACCAAAGGCTATGGTATTTGTCATCAGTAAATATTTTTAAGTCCTCTTTGCTTTCAGCAATTAAGATAGTCTCATCTGCATATTGAAGGTTGTTAATGAGTCCTCCTCTAATCCTGAAGCCACATTCCTCTTCATATAATACAGCTTCTCAGATTATGTGCTCATCATACAGATTGAATAAGTGTATTGAAAAAATACAAATTTGGCACGCAACTTTTCTAATTTTAAACCATTCAATGTTCCCTTGTTCTTTTTGAACAACTGCCTCTTGGTCTACATACAGGTTCCTAAGGAGCACAATAATTGCTCCAAAGTACTCATTCTCCACAATGTTGTCCATATTTTGTTGTTGTTCACACAATAGAAAGCCTTTATGTAGTCAATAAAGCACAGGTAAAAACATCTTTCTGATACTTCTGCATTTAGCCAAGATTCATCTGATGTCAGCAATGATATCCCTTGTTCCACATCCACTTCTGGATCCAGTTTGAACCTCAGGAAGCTTTCTGTCAATGTGTGGTTGCAGCCATTTTTTTGTATTATCTTTAGCAAAATTTTACTTGCATGCAATATTAATAATACTCTTTGATGCTTTCCTCATTTCTGTGAGGTACCTTTCTTTGGAATTGGCACAAATATGGATCTCTTCCTGTCAGTTGGCCAGATAGTTGTCTTCCAAATTTCTTGGCATAGATGAAGGAGTGCCTCTAGTACTGTATTATTTGCATTCCATCAATTACCAGTGCCTTGTTTTTTGTCAATGCCTTCAAATGTAATTGGACTACTACTATAATTTTGACATTTTGTCACATACTGAATTTTTCTGGATTACTGAGAACAATCAAAGCCTTAATAATGTGCCCTGCTTCTTGCCCAGCATTAATAGGACATAGCGTAGTGGTTATAAATTGAGCTGCAAACTACAAGTTCAGTAGTTGGAAACTACCAGCTGTTAATGAGAGAAAGATGAGGCTTTCTGCTCCCATAAAAATTTACAGTCTCGGAAACCCTGTTCAGGGTCGCTATGGGTCAGAACCAACTCGATGGCACTTAACAACAACAACAACATTCATACTGCACATTGCTTCCAGCTAACAAAACGCATTAGCAAGAAGGCTGGCTGAGGTTAAGGATGCACGTATGATTAAATAACCTGGCCCAGACAGGAACTGAATCCAGGAACGTGACTTCATTCATACGATGCTTTAATCAGTTGAATCAAGCAATCACGGTTAATTAGCATTCTAACCCTCTGTAAACTCGCAGACCAATAGCCTACAACTCAATCTAGTCATTGTTTATCTGCATCATTGAAACACTTTTAGTTTAGGGATGGATTTACTTAGGAGTCATTGTCATAAAACACCTATTATAAAGAAAAACTATGTCATACATTTTTTTCATTACTCTTTTACTCAGCAGAACAAGAGCATGTTAAGTAAATTGTTGCCTTCCCAATTGACATTTTGTGAATGATATGAACAGCAAAATTACCACAAACAGCAACATGATCAGATTAGCATAAAGAAGCAGTATAGTGTAATAGGAAGGCAAACTGGGAGTCAAATGAGCTAGTGTGAGTTCTGATTCTCACTGTGTGTGACCTTAAGCAACTTGGCTTCTCTCAGCTACAATTATCTTATTAAAAAAACAGAGTAGTAGCCTGTGAGAATTAAATGGCCTGATAAATGTTACATGCTTTTCATACAGTAACCACTTATTACATTTTCTTGTTTTCAGCATATCTCCTTATATCTGTTTAAAGGACAGAGAAGAGAAAAAATGGAGGCAAGAAACCCAACCAGGATGATATTATAATAATCCTGGTCTGAAGAGACTAGAGAGTTCCCAAGAAAAGATGTGACAGACATTGAAGAGATAAACAAAATAAGTACTGTTACCCTCATATTGTTTACTAGTTTTTCTTATTTATGTCAATGTTGCACTAATTAATAAATGATAAATTCTTACACAGCTATGTCTAAAAACATAGCTTTTGTTATTCACAGTTTTGAATTATGAAATGTCATAAATCATGCTTTGGTAGATGAGTCAAAATATAATTCTGTCTTTTAATTTTCTTTATGAAAGAATCTTTCTTTTAAAAACAAAAAATGGTAACTACTGCATACCGTAGTGGTTACGAATCGGACTGCAAACCTTAAGGTCAGCAGTTCAAAATTATCAGCTGTTCCCTGGGAGAAAGATGAGGCTTTCTGCTCCCGTAAAGATTTACAGCCAGGGAAACCCTGTACAGGGTCGCTCGCTATGAGTCGGAACCGACTCCACAGCACATAAGAATAATAAAAACAACTGCATACCCAGTTCTTAGTAATCAGTTTCCAATTTCAGAAATTCTTTTGATTACTTGATATTTAATAAATGCAACCAAAATGAAGAAGAAATGAGTGGTAAGCCATGATAAATTCTGCTGTTTTCTAAACAATGTCATATTTGTTTATTAATTGTTCTTTACAGTGTTTCAGTTTCTGTGACTGTTACCATAAATATTTGTATACAGCTGTGCATAACTCAGAACTACTTATTTCCTGTTAAATATTCTACTCTTTCCAAAAGAGTCTGAAAATGTATTTGAGTGGAGATTTCTCCAGGTAATTGCAGTACAATCTGTATTCCCCTGTGAAAGAACTTAACTGAATGGGTTAAGAGGAAAGACCCTGAGTTCAACTTGAACTAACATTCATCTGGAAGTAAACAAGATGCTAAATAGAGAGATGATTTGCAAACACTGCCTGCCTGGCATTTTGACACACTCGGAACATTAGTCATTGGGTCTGCATATTTTGTTAGGTTGTATGTAGTAACGAGAAGCTAGAATTCTCAAAGTCAATAATGATATGGGAATAATTGCTACCAGGTTGTCTTTCACTACCAACTCATTTTACTACCTACTTAATAGCTCTACAAAGAAATTTTTTAAATTGAGTAATAAAAAAAATTAAGCAGTTACTGAATAAAATGACACTTTTGCTTTTCTTTTTTATTCAGAAAGCCCAAGACAAGTTTTTTAAGGCTTAGTTAAGTCAATTAGAGTGTGCATTCCTTACCCCACTCACCCTCACACCACCACCATCATCATTCTACACACATATACTCCCAGACACATACATGCTCTTTTTTTGCTTAGAAACATTTTAGTGCAGTTTAATATTTAGAACTTTTTACCACATGGCATACATTGTCAGCTCTACAGCTGTGCTTTTCAAAATCAAAATCAATACTTGCAGACTTTTTTTTCTGGGTGAAAATAACAGAGTTTAATTTGAAACAAGGTCAGACTATTCTACCAGAGGTCGAAGGGGCTCTAAGGATAGCAGGCAATTCAGAGGACCAAAAGCCAGGAGACCAAACTCCAATTCAGCTCTGCTACAGCTGCTACCTAATATTAGGCCAGTCACATTGATAATCTGGGCGTCTGACTAATGGTCCAAATAAGAGGGCTATAATAGATGATATCTAAACTCTTTTACAGATTCTGAATTCATTGCTGAGCTTTCTGTTTGTACAGAGAAGTTGCCTAGGCCACAACTAAAGACTACATATTAGGGGTGGGAGACAAGGGGCTGTAAGTCATAGGTTATGGAATAGTCACACAATAGTTCAGATGATGTGGAGTGCAATACACAAGAAGGAGGAAAGGGGTAAATGAACAAGGAAGATAGGGGAAGATTTAGGAAATTATGCAATGGCTAAATAGAATGGATGCTCAATCTTGAAACAACAGGGCTCTGTGATACAAAGATCGAGAAAGAGTCTTAAAGGGTAAAGGAGGAGAAATAATGTGAAGGTGCTTGGCTGTCTTATGGATGTTGGTTTTCCCTGCCTACTATAGTAAAATAGACACTTAAGTGGGACAGAAAGGAATATTGGGGAATATAATTACAGAAAGCATGTAAGCTCATCTTCAGTCTATAACTGATTTGATTAGCTAAAAGAGGTGCTAGAGTTTGCCCAGATAAATATGTTTCTTGCATAGCCTTTATGGAGTAAAGTGCCTTAGGTGGAAATCTCAGCCCCACCCAGAACCTCTGAGATGGGACATTCTCACTTGAAAGGACAAGCAGACCAACCTGGATGGCTAGAGGGACAGAAGATATTTCTTGAAAGAAAGACCAAAAAAAAAAAGAGGGAAAAAAAGAGAAAGAGACTGCTTGTCTGTTAAACATCAAGCAATCAAGCTGTTCAACTTGGAGCCATCAAGGCAAGAAAAGTCAGCCCATCAGGGTAAACTCCCTTCTAAGA
>NW_006408751.1:3609544-3619553 GCF_000296735.1 Chrysochloris asiatica
AAAGAGGAAGATCCCCAACGAGATGGATCAGCCAGGTGGCATCAATTGATGGCGTCAAGTGTGGCAGCGGTAGTGAGGTTGGCCCAGGATCGGACATTGCTTCATTCTGCTGTGCATGAGGTCGCTATGAGTTGGTTCCGACTCGATGCCACCTGACAACAGCAGCAACAACAACAACAAAGGCACAAGGAATCCTGGTATGTGGCTATGGGTTAATTCACTGGACCGCAAAATTGTTTGAACCACAAGGTTGGTGTTTCAAGCTCACCAGCTGCTCCTCAGAAACCCTGTACAGGATTGCCATGGGTCAGAACCAATTTGATGGCACTTAACAACAACACAAAAGCATAAAGTGACTGGTTTATAAGCTTTCATGAGTGTGCTTAGTTTCAGAATGAGGGGGGTAAGGTAGAATACCCACTGAATAGTTATCCTCTTGTCCATATGGGTCTGGTGAAAGGGAATGGGGGAGACTTGAGAATGTGAGCAAAATGAGTCAAAAGTTCTTACAGATTCAATCAAATCAGTAAAATACCTGAAATATTCACTGATGTGGATAAATGACCCATTCAGCCAAAGGAGTTACGAAGTTTCAAGAACAAAAGCAAACCCACTACCACTGAGTCACCTCTGACACATAGCAACTCTGTAAAACATAAGGTTTTCAAAGTTATGAATCATTACAGAAGTTAAATGCCATATCATTCTTTCATGGAGCAGCTAGTGGGGTTATCAGCCAAACACTTAGCAATGGCACATTCAAGGCTCCTTGTTGCTGTTATTGTTAAGTGCTGTTGAGTCAGTTCCCACTCATAGTGACCCTGTATAATATTTCCAGGAGCAGCTGGTGGGTTTGAAGTGCCAACGTTGTAGTTTAAACTGACCTTGTAGTCCAGTGCTTATTCCAAAGTGTCACATCAGGACTCCTTACAAGACAGCAAAAGTTATCAAAGTACTTTTCAAATGTTATTCAATGTATGCTTGCAAGAGAAAAGGAGATAGGATGGAAGGTTGTTTTTGTTAGATGCCGTCAAGTAGGTACCAACTTATAGTGACACGTTGCACAGCAGAAACACTGCCTGGTATGAACTGTAGATTTCTCAAAATCATAACTACATTTAAGCCCATCGATGCTGCTACCATGCCAGTCCATCTCTTGCTGGAGTCTTTCTCTTTTTTGCTGACCCTCCACTTTACGAAGCATAATATCCTTCTCCAGGGTTAGGTCCCTCCTGATTATATGTCCAAAGTATGAAAGATGAAATCTGCCATCCTGGTTTCTAAGTAGCATTCTGACTGTCCTTCTTCCAATACTGATTTATTTGTTCTTCTGGAAGTCCATGGTACTTTTAATATTCACCTCCAACACCATAACTCAGAAGAATCAATTCTTTTATGTTCTTCTTTAGTCATTGTTCAACTTTTACATGCATATGAGGTTATTGAATATACCATGGTTAGGGTCACACACACCTTATTCCCCAAACTGATATCTTTGCTCCTGAACACTTCTAAGAAGTCTTGTGCAGTAGATTTGCCTAATGCAATACATCATTTGATCTCTTTACTGATGCATCCTTTAGTGTTGATGGTTGATCTGAGCAAAATAAAGTCTTTAACAACTTCAATCTTTTCTCCATTTAATATTATGTTATTTATTGATCCTGTGGTGGGGATTTTTTTTTTTTTATATTGAGGTGCAACCCATACCCAATGCTGTGGTCTTTGCCCTTCATCAGTAAGTGTTTTACTTCCTTTTACATTTCAGTAGGCAAAGTTGCATTACGTAAATATCACAGGGTGTTAATGAGTCTTCCTCCAATCCTAATGTCATGTTCCTCTTCATATAAGACAGCTTCTCGATTATTCGTTCAACATACAGATTAAATAAGTGTGGTGAAAGACTACAACTGTGGTGCACACCTTTCCTGATTTTAAACCATTCCGTGTCCCCTTATTCTGTTCTAATGACTGTCTCTTGGTCTATGTGCAAGTTCCTCATGAACACAATTAAGTGTTCACGAATATTCATTCTATGTAATGGTGTTCATAGCTTGTCATGATCCACACAGTCAAAAGCCTTTGCAGGCAATAAACGTAGGTATACATCTTTCTGGTATTCTCTGTTTTCAGATAAGATCCATCTGACAACAACAATGATAGCCTTCATTCCACGTCCCCTTCTGAACCTGGCCTGAACCTCTCTCTAAGTTCCCTGTCAATGTACTACTGCTGCTGTTTTGAATAATCTTTAACAAATCTTTATTTACTTGTAATATTAATGACATTGGATGATGATTTCCACATTCCATTGGGCCACCTCTCTTTGGAATGGGCTCAAATATGGATCTCTGCCAATAAATTGTCTAGATAGCTGTATTCTAAATTTCTTTGCATGGACAAGTGAGTACCTCCAGTGCTACTTCAGTTTTTTGAAAGATTTCAATTGTAGTCCATCAGTTCCCAGAGTCGTCGTCTTTGCCAATGCCTTCAGTGCACCTTGGATTTCCTCCTCAGTATCATTTGGCTCTTGAACATTTTCTGCCTCTTGAAATGGTTGAACATTGGCCATTTCTTTTTGTATAGTGACTCTGTGTATATCTTCCAACTTCTTCTAATGCTTTTTGCATTATCCCACATTTTGCCCATACAGTCCTTCAAGATTGCAAGTTGAGGCTTGAATTGTTTCTTCAGTTCTTTCAACTTAAAAAATGCTAAGCATGTCCTTCCCTTTTGCTTTTGAAACTCCAGGTCTTTACACATTTTATTATAATATTTGACTTTGTCTTCTCAAACTGCCCCTTGAAATTTCATATTCAGCCCTTTTACCATCTCATTTCTTCCATTTGGTTTAGCATCTGTATGTGAAGAATAAGTTTCAGAGTCTCTTCTGACATAACATTTGGTCTTTTCCTTCTTTCTTGTCTTCTTTCTTCCTGTATAATATTCTTGATGTCATCCACAAGTCTTCTGGTCTTTAAGCATTAGCATTAAATCTATTCTTGAGATGACCTCTAAATTCAGGTGAGATGTATCCAAGATCAAATTTTGGCTTTTTATGGACTTGTTTGAATGATCTTCAGCTTCAACCTGAACTTTCATATTAGCAATTGATAGTTTGTTCGACAGTCTTTTCCATTGTCTCTTTCCACAGATGTAGTCAACTTGATTTCTGTGTATCCCATCTGGTGAAGTCCACTTGTAGAGTCGTCTTTTATGTTGTTTAACAAAGGTATTTGCAGTGAAGAAGTCATTGTTCTTGCAAACTTCTATCATGCAATCTCCAGCATCATTTCTATCACCAAGGCCATGTTTTCCAATTACTGATCCATCCTCTTTGTTTCCCACTTTGCATTCCATATGCCAGTAATTATCAATATATCTTGATTGCATATTTGGTCAATTTCATACTGAAGAAGTTGGTAGAATTCTTCAATTTCATTGGTTTTGGTGATATAAATATGAATAGTAGTTGTATTAGTTGGTTTTCCTTGTAGGCATATGGATATTATCCTATAGCAGACAGCATTATATTTCAAGACAGATCTTGAAATGTTCTTATTGATGATGAATGTGATGCAATTCCTCCTCAATTTGTCATTCTTGGCATAGTAAATCATAAGATTGTCTGATTAAAATTTGCCAAAAACAGTCAATTTCAGCTCATTAATGCCCAAGATGTTGATGTCTATGTGCTCCATTTCATTTTTGACAACTTTAAATTTTTGTAGATTCATGCTTAATACATTCTATGTTCCAATTATTAACAGATGTTTACAGCTGTTTCTCCTCATTTTGAATTGTGTCCCAAAAATTTTACTCCATCTCTCTCATCATGTTCAACTCTACTTTAAGGAGGCAATGCTTACCCAGTTTTATTTTGAGTGCCTTCCAACCTGAGGGGCTCATTTTCCAGCACTATTTCTGACAATATTTTGGTGTTCTTCATTATGCTTCAATATTCTGTATTCTAGTGCTATCTGACAGTGTTCCACTGCAATTCATATGGTTTTCAGTGACTAAATATTCACAAGTAGTTCGTCTCTCCTTCTTCCTAGTCTGTCTTAGTCTGGAAGCTCAGCTGAAACCTGTCTATCATGTGTGATCCTACTGTTTATAATAACAGTGGCTTTTTGTTTTGAGAAGCACAGCAACATGCAAGCCACCACAGTATGACAAACTGACAGATGGTTGGTATACTTGTTAAAGAAAAGGAGCTTGGGAGGGGGAACGCAATCAAAATGAACTCAGCACAGAAAAATAAGTGGAACAAGAAAACCAGCAACACCGGAAAAAATACACAGCAAAATAATAGCAACTAATTCATGCCAATTGATAATTACATTGAATGTAAATGGATTAAATGCACCAGTCAAGAGACAAAGAGTAGTAGAATAGATAAGATAACAAGATATTTCAGTATGCTGTCTACAAGAGACTTATATATATATTAAAAAATTGAGACAGCCTGAATGTTTATCAACAGAAGACTAGTTAAACAAACTTTGTTTCATACGAACAATAGAATACTCCACAATGCTAAAGAATAGGATTAATATTTTAAAAATCCTCACAATATGGATGAACCTGGAGGATATTATGCTGAGTGAAGTTATTCATAACAAATGGACAAATGTTGTATGAAACCACTGATGTAAAAAGTTATGGTAGCAAGAGGCACAGGGAGGTATGCAAGAGTTAAAATGAGCAGCACAGGGGAATTGCAATCATTGTAATGAATACAATTAAATGATTTGTTGAATGTAAAACTGATGATCTGCTCTGTAAACTTTCTCTGAATTCACAATAAAAAGTTAAAAAAAAAAAGAAAGAAACACATCATTCTGCTTTCTGATATTCTCTAATAGGTTTGCGTATCAACTTTAGAGGGCACATCTTTGTTATCTACTTGAGATTTTATTTAGCCAGGAATAAAATCATTTGTTTCAAAATGACATTTGTCAAATGTCTCTCAAACACTCTGCTATTATATTCCAGTATAAATATGTTGTGCATACCTTTTGAAAGTGCACTTTGATATTTATGGATTCAAGAATCAAATAGAAATGGAAGAAAAATGATTTTTAAAGTGATCTATGTTTGTCTTCCATGGAATTTTTTCCATCTTTTAAAAAGAAGTTCCCTGGCCATTCTGGCATCTCTTAGGAAACTACAAGCCAGGGTAAACCAGGAGCCTGCTATAACACTTCATTCTTATGCATCATTTAAAAGGCATGTACACTTTGTATGATTCCAATAATACTAGTTCAGTGCAGTGAATTATTTAATATGTCTTTTCTATCCTTAGTTTTTGTAGCTTGCACCAAATGACTCTGCCTAATGGGTCTAGGTAGGAGAAGTTGGAAGAAGATATTGATAAGATAAGATTTAGTTGTGATATCAGTTAACAAAATTCATTGTGATTGGAACTCTAACACGGGTATAAAATGAACATCTCAGAAGCAGAAGGGCCAATCTGACTACCATAAAGAAGAGCCAGGAGAAGCGCATATTATTTGGACTCAGAGATCCCTGTGCAGTGAACTACCTCAAACCAGGCAGAGAAGGCAGTGACACCAGAGGACTGGCACAGGGACAGCAGCAGCAGCAGAACCTAGAGCCAGAACACCAGACAGAGTAGTGGGCTTTCCAGTCCATAAAGCAAATAAAGCTAAGTAACTTTGGGCAGAAGGCTTGCTTGCAGAGTTGAATGCCTCTAGGCACTTAATTGGGACAGTTATGTTTGCTGACCCATGGAGCTAGAGCAAAATACCTTCAGGCTGAAGCTTATAGTGTAGTAGAATAACCTGTCAACATTTACCAGCAGCCCTACAATAGCTTTGTAACATTGTCTGAGCAGAAACAGGCCTGCCTGTGGGCATGGCTGAGGAGAGGCCATCCTGAATGGAAGATTCTGACCCTGAATTGTAACCTATTCACTTCCTTAATGAATTTCATATCTGTGAGTATGGTATTTGGTTCTGTGCAATGCAATGAATTATGAGCCAGCTGAGTAGCCTGTGTCATTGAAAGGATGGTTGGTAACACTTTTTTGCAACTAAGCATTCTGAAAGGGGATTATATTGGGACCTCATAAATAATGCTTCATGAACAAAGGAAAGAAGCTACATTCTAGGATAAGTTGCCCAGCTTTGTGACGACATGAAGAAGACTTGACACCTACAACCACAAAAATCAATAAGAATCTCTAAAACAACGCTTATTTCAAAAATCGGGATTGACTTTTTCATAGACGCAATGGTTGAAAGGATGTGATCCATGATCCATGAGTATATGAAGTGCCACTTTAAAGAGAACAAAAGCCTCATTTAAGAGGCTAAACTAAAGGGGAAAAGGCTCGAAGTCAGTATGACAGAGATTTCATTTGGGTATTAAGGAGGCCTGGTGTAAGGATTCCCTAGTTACACACTGGCTACTAATTTGTTGTTGTTGTTGTTAAGTGCCACTGAGTCAATTCTGACCCATAGATTGCATGTACAGGGTTTCCAAGGAGCAACTGGTGAGTTTGAACTGCCAAACGTGCAGTTCATACCAGCTTTGCAGTCCAGTGCATTAACCCACAGGGCCACACCAGGCCCCCGGGTGCTAACTTAAAGGTCAGAAATTCAAATCTACCAGCCCCTCTGTAGGAGAAAAATGAGGCTTTCTGCTCCCATAAAGATTATAGCCTCAGAAATCCTATTGTTGTTGTTGTTAAGGGCCATTGAGTCAGTTCTGACCCATAGCAACCCTGTATGGGATTTCCAAGGAGCAACTGGTGAGCTTGAACCACTGACCTTGCAGTTCAAACTGACTTTACAGTCCAGCGCATTAACCCACAGTACTACACCAAGACTCCCAGAAACCCTATACAAGGTCACTATCAGTTGGACCCTACTCGATTGCACACTACCACCACCACCAATACGAAGACCTGATGTGTGCAGTGTAGGATAAGCAGTGGACTGCTAACCACAAGATTGCCAGTTCAAACCCACCAACTGCTCTTGGAAACCCTACACAGGTTCACGATGAGTAGGAACTAACACAATGGCACACAGCAACAACAAAATATTGATGATATACTTTCAAAAAGAGCATCAATTATTGAAAAACCTATGGAGCACAGTTCTACTCTGGCATATATGTGTTGTTGCAGTAAACCAGAGATGACTGAACAACTGTTTTCTGTTTTTCTAAAATATGTCAGTGGTGTGGCGCTGCTGTGGATTAATGTGCCAGACTGTAAAACTGTTTGAACTGCAAGGTTGACAGTTCAAGCTCACCAGCTGCTCCACAGAAACCCTATACTGGGTCGCTATGTGTCGGAACAGACTCAACGGCACTTAACAACATATTTACCCTTATCTGGTAGGACAATAAACTATGCCTTCTAGGGACGATTACATATACTCAAACTCCTCCAATATAAAATCTATAGAAAGGAGAGTTGAGAAACATATATTTGGTTCAGGGATGATATGCCAGAATCGAGGGGGGAGAAATAACTATGAGAACAGCATAATGCAAGTCACCCTTAACTCAGAGCCTGCAGATCATGGAAGATACATTAATGAGCAAGTGAAAACCTGAACAGCTAGACAGAGACCACAAGGTGACTACACTACTGGGGAGAGTATGGTGGAGCATGTTAGACAAAATCATCAACACACTTAACAACAGGCACTTGCAGACTGAGCACAGATACCTTCACATCTAGAATCATGACAGGGTGGTACTGGCAGCAAAGCTGATGTTTTTTTTAATATCAAAAAACAGAAAATCTCCTACATGGAGTTCAAGTAAGAGACAAACAAAATAGTGAAAATGATATCACCAGTAGTTAAAGAATAAATTTATTGGTTGTAGATGACATACATCTTACGAATGCTATGAAGTATTTAGTAGATATGTAAGGGTGGTCTACACTTATCACATAGTGAATAGGAACAGGGCTAGTGAAATACCATTTTGGAACAATCATAGTTACAAAATGACATTTCTATTTTTATCCCCACACTGGTGTGGCCTGAGAATCAAAAATTACATAAGAAAGAATTGCATAATATTGAAACTGGTTGTATTGGAATAAAATGCTAGCTGACTATTGTAGTCTTTATAAACAGTGGAAAATCTCTTATCACCAAATTGGCTAAAGTTTAGTGCATTGTAAGAGGCTATGAGTTTAATAACATATTAAGGTCATCTCTCTATTCACCACAAATATCCTAATAAACACTTTTGTTTTTCACCTGATTCCCAAAGTTCAGGTCACTTTGGCTTATTCTTACCTATATATTCTAAAGTGTAACAAGTAATGCATTTAAACTAGCTACAATAGTCATTTACTTGGAGGTGGTGATGTTTATGTGCTATGTAATCTGTTCTGACTCAGAGTGACCCTGTACAGGGTTTCCAAGGCTGTAAAGCTTTATGGGAACAGAAAGCCTCATCTTTCCCCTGAGGGTCATTTACTTAAAAATCTTTAATATGAACAAATAATAATAATTCATTTTATTATAGTATGCTAAGTTTTTCAATGTACATTCAATTCATAATTTTATACTAATAGGGAAGATATTCACAGATGAGGAAACAAGTTCATGTACTATCTAATGACAATTATTAAATTACAAAGTTGGGTCTAGAATTGATGTCTCTGAACTGTTAGTCTAAATTAACCTACTGAACCTCCTCTTTGGCACCTTTCCCTGATCTTTAAGTTACTTTAATACATTCAAATGTTATCTATATTCAGTGTACCAAAAGTCTAAAACATGCTGTTAATTAAACTATATCACAAGAAACATCAATCAGTTAAATACTCTTTTAAAGTAAAAGATGATTTTTGACTTTGGGTTTATAAAATTTGTTTTATTAGTGTCTATAATGAAATGAAGGCTAATATTTGGTTTATTGGCTTCTTTTCTGGATGTTCTTACCAAACACTCAGCTGTGTGCTCTTCTCCAAACTATATGCTCTTCTTTCCATGAGTTGCAAAACCCAACTATCCAGCCAGAGGAAAGACAAGGTAGACTCCATAAAGCTCCAGTTACCCTGAGATTTTATGCCTCCAGCACAAGGAATGATCACATATTAATAAAAGCTAATTTACTATAGGATAGACTTAGACAACAGGAGGAAAAGGACTTTCATAACAAAAATTGTATCTTTTTTTCCTTGGCAGAGATAAGTATTAAAATTATTTCTGTTGTTGACCAATCATGCAGACACTAATACACACATATAAACACATCACATTTAGTTTCTCATAAAAATAATCTCTTTAGCTTCCATCAAGGGACTCTATATATGATTTATTTTGAAGACTAACCCATATAACTAATTCCAATCTAATTCTACCTAAAGTCAAAAATTACAAGAATAATGTAGATGCCCACCATGCTATGTTATCTGGAAATTCCTGACTCTGTGTTATATTGTATTGGTGTTAAACTATATACATTCTGTATAGTTTATACAAATTATAAGCAAATATGTGGAGACCTAGTATGGCACTGTAGGATGATCAACGGATTGCTAACCACAAAGTTGGTAGTTCAAACCCACCAGTTGCTCCTTGGAAACCCTTTACAGGGTCACTATGAGTCAAAACCAACACAACAACACTTAACAACAACACATAAATATGCTACAAAGCTTTCTTTTCCTGATATCCTTCAGCATATGAATAAAAGTATATTAAACTTATATTAGGAGTCCTGGTGTGGTGCTGTGGGTTAATGCTCTGGACTGCAAAGTCAATTTGAATCACAAAGTCAGTATTTCAAGCTCACCAACCACTCCTTGGAAACCCTATACAAGGTCGCTATGGGTCAGAACCAACTCAACGGCACTTAACATCAACAATTAACTCATATTAATTTTGAATTGTCACAGATTTTTTTTCTCTGTTTATTTACTTACCTTTTGACTGTGCTTTAAAATAACAGTTAAATTCAGGGGAACGTTTTGAAAAAAAATATATACATATATATAAGTATTTAT
>NW_006408751.1:3619653-3678925 GCF_000296735.1 Chrysochloris asiatica
ATATATATAAGTATTTATATATGTATATATATTTGTTGTCATTGTTGTTGTGTACCATCAAGTTGGTTCTGATCCATAACAACACTCTATAGGGTTTCTGAGAAGTGGCTGGTGAGCTTGAACTGCAAAACTTGAAGTTCAAACTGACTTTGCAGTCCAGCACCTTAACTCACAGTGCTACACCAGGACTGGCATTCTTAAATCTTTGCAATGGATGCAGTGGATGCTGTAATCTCAAATAAGTCTTTAACCAACTTCATGAATATACTTGGCAGAAATATCTGAACCAAGATGCCAGGCTAATGGGAAGGTTCTTTGGGTTATAATGTTTTAAACATATTATATAGGAGGATGGATATTTTTCTGGTGTTGTGCTGTAGGATAAGCACTGGACTGCACAGTGGCTGTGAGTCAGAACTAAACTCAATAGCACTTAATACCATCAACAACACACTATGAATAGTATACAGAGTGTGGTATTGTGGATTGATGTGTCAGACTGCAAAATCGTTTGAACTGCAAGATCTGCGGTTCAAGCTCACCAGTGGCTCCTTGGAAACACCATACAGAATTGCTGTGGGTCGGAAACGACTCGACAGCACTTAACAAAAACAACATATACTTGCATGTATATTCATTTTTAAAGAATTATTTACAGAGAAGACATCTCTATGGCTTTCCTGACTATACAGAAAAGATAACGTTATTTTGAATTCAGTAAGACTTCCATTATAGAGTATATGTGAATATCTTTTTCAAATAATTTTTAGATAACAAAGAGCATAACAAATTCATTAACATCGTTTGTCCTAAGACACCGCCAGAAAACGAATAATGGATGTTTTTCTTCTTTCAAACATCCCTTTGCCTTATATCTTAAGCTATCTGGAGTTCGTTGTTGTTGTTAAGTGTCATCGAGAAGGTTCTGACCCATAGCGACCCTGTATAGGGTTTCCAAGGAGTGGCTGGTGAACTTGAACCACCAAACTTGTGATTCATCAGGTCTAAAAAATTAGTACTCGATTTTCAAATACTAGCTTTGAGGTTTTTATGGAACTCGAAATTACATAGAAAGCAGAATCTCTTAACAGACAGAGAGTAATTATACTGCATAATTTCTACTTTGAAACTGGGTCCTGGTGTGGCACTGTGGAATAGTGCACTGCCTCACAAGGTCGCTCCTTGGAAACCCTATACAGGGTCTCTATGAATCGCAGTCGACTTGACCGCACTAAAAAGCAACAACAACAACGTATGCTGTAGGGTCAATATGAGTCCGAATTGGCATGATAGCAACGGGTTTGTTTTCCTACTAACGATATATATAGCTTAGCTCTAGACAACAACCGTGCTAGACCGTCCACAAGCAGAAACACGAAAATTTAGATCTTTCTTTTGCTCCCTCTGCTGGTTGGTTTCACAAATAGTTCTAAAGAACGGATGCTTTGATCTCTTTTCTTTTAGCCTCAGAAATGCGGAGCCATTCAATTTTCCCAGACATTCAGAATTTGTTTGTCAGGGCTTGTCTAGTTAGCTTATTATGATTTAGTTGTTGAGTTTTTACTTGTCTGAATTATGAGTGTTAGGTATTAGACAAAAACAGATGCCACAAAAATGGAAATTCCGCCAGATTGACAGTCCAGAAGTTACTGAACATGGCACAAAAAGGAATATATGCTTAATGTTCACCCATGTAGACCAACACATAATTCACAATAAAAACATTTTTTAAAAAGGAATATATGTTGTCTTCATCTTAAAGTAATATGATCTAAAGTGAACATACATAAAATAACTTAAGAACATACTTAAGATCACATTGCATGGTATTGACTACAAGTCGTAGAGTTCAGAAAGTGGAAAATGTTCAGAATCAATAGACAGGACTTGTGCTACACTCAAAAATAACTGATGAAGAACACAAATTAGCCATTGATAGGGGTTGTTGAGAGAACAATATACAATATCATCAGTGGTACACTCCTTTGACTTCATTTAAAAACAACCTTTCTCCCATAGTATAATTGCAAACAACACCAACAGACATAACAGCATGGTCACACTTGAAGCAATGAAAATACCTATATTCTAAATGAAAGCATTGTCCATCCTTTCCTCAAATGTGAAGTTTGGCAATCATTCAGTCAGCCTAGCCATCTCAGAAAGATATTCAGTCCTTCTGTATCTAGTTTAGTCACAAGCTATCATTGGTATTGAATTGGACTGTGAACCATAAGGTAGACAGTTCAAACTCACCAGCTGGTCCTCAGAAACCCTATACAGGATTGCTATTAGTCAGAACTGACTGGATGGCACTTAACAACAACAACCACCATCATCTATTATGAAATAATAAAATTAATCACCAATAGTGTGGTGGTGGTGATGGTTATGTGTCAAGGAGTAGGTTCTGACCCATAGTGACCCTGTATAGTGTTTCTCAGATTGTAAATCTTTATGAGAGCAGAAAGCCTCATCTTTCTCCTGCAGGACAGCTGGTTTCAAACTTCTGACCTTAAGGCTAGCAGCCTGACTTGTAACCTCTACGCTACCAGAGCACCTTAATAGTATATTCTATATAAAATAAAACAAAACAAACTCATGCATCAAGTCAATTCCAACTCACAGTGACCCTGTATAGGGTTTCTGAGGCTATAAATATTTACAAGAGCAGAAAGCTTCATCTTCCTCAGAAATTGAACTGATGACCTTTCCATTAGCAATCTAGTACTTATGCTATAGCACCACCAGAGTTACTTCTATACAAAATGCTAAAGAAAATTATCTGAGTACGTTAGGCTGCTACAGAACCCTTCCACAGTGGCACAAACTTTCCTTTCATTGAAGTTGCTCTGGGACTATGATCTGATTCAGGGGAATCAAGTGTGGGAGCAACCACAAAGTTCCAATGTAAAGAGTCACTAAGATCGCTGACAAACCTAGACAGTGTTAAAGTAGGACCTTACTGGGCTATCATTCTAAATTTCCCATCATCTCTTAGCCATTTTCAAAGTTCTCTGCATGTCAAACTTTACTGATTCGCATTCTTACTCTAGTGTTTATTATGGGAACCAAACACTATTTGGCAATTAAGCGCAGCCATTTTGTCTTAATCAATATGGGATGTTGTGACAAGATCCCCCAATACCATGCCAGCCTAGAGATGATAGTAACTGCAGTCTATTTCTAGGATGCAACACTCTCTTCACCAATTAGTTATTGAATATGGTAAAATTTATGAAAGTCAGAGCATATGTAAGGCAGAAACCTATCATAAAAGAAAGTTCAATTATTTTCCACTAAAAGGAGCAAACAGAAAAAGCAGTAAGACTACACCCTATCAAAAGCTGACAACTTTCAGGGTCCAGAAAAACAAGGAAGACCTGGTGAATTCCGACACTCACAGGTTTCACTGTTCGTAGTGAAGGAAGTGTCTTCTGTACCCCATTGAAAGACAGAGCTGGAGGACAGGTAAGCTGGAAGTACATGATAAATAAACTAAAATGCCAAATCTTCCTCTGTTCTTTGAATTCATCTTTTCACAAGATAACAGTGTATTGGTAACTTTTAAAATTTGCTGGCAAATTTCATTAATGATGTCAGGTTTGATACCATCAGCCAAGTAAGTTACTTTGACCGGAAAGCAGCTGTTCAAGTTAGCACATTGAATCTATCTATCAATTTATCCTCTGTTTATGCACTTATTCATTCAACATATATGTATTCACTTTTTGATGTTTGTCAGACAGTATTCTAAGTACTGGAAATAAAGTATTGAATTTAGAAAAAATAACAACAATGAAATGATTCCATGGAGTATAGACCTGCTGGTGAAGATAGAGAAGACAATAAATATTTTGAAATATATAGCATTGAAAGTTGATAAGCACACAAGAAAGGAATAGACTAGGGAGACTAGGACCATTGAGATGTGTAATTTGAAACAGTTGATAGGTGACATCAAGTCGGTTCTGACTCATGGTCCCTATGCACAACAAAAAAAATACTGCCCAATCCTGAGCATCCTTGCAATTGGTCTTTGATCCTCATCCGTAAATATTTTAAGTTCTCTTCACTTGCAGCAAGCAAGGTTGTATCATCTGCATGTTGCAGGTTGTTAATGAGTCTTCCTCCTAATCCTGTTGCCATGATCTTCTTCATATAATCCAGGTTTTCAAATTATTTGTTCACCATACATATTAAATAAGTATGGTGAAGAATACAAGCATGGCACACCACTTTTCTGATTTTAAAATATTCATTGTCCCCTTATATTCGAACAACTGCCTTTTATTCTATATACAGGTTCCTCAGGAGTGTAATTAATTGTTCTGGAAAACCCATCCTTCACAATTTTATTCATAGCTTGTGATGATCCACACAGCTGAACGATTTTGCATAATCAATAAAGTGCAGTTTTATGAATAGCTTTCTGATATTCTCTGCTTTTAGCCAAGATCCATCTGATGTTAGCAATGATAGCCATTATTCCATGTTCTTGTCTGAATCCATCTTGAATCTCTGACAGTTCCTTGTCAATGTACTCTTGCAGCTGTTTTTGAATTATCTTTCTTAAAATTGTATTTTTATGTGATAGTAACAATATTATACAATGATTTCCGTATTCCATTGGGTCACCTCTCTTTGGAATGGACACAAATATGGATTTCTTCCAATCAGCTGGCCAGGTAGCCATCTTCCAAATTTCTTGACATAGATGAGTGAGTGTCTACAATGTCACATCAATTAGTTGAAACATTTCAATATGTATTTCATCAATTCCCAGAGTCTTGTTCTTTACCAATGCCTTCAGGGCACACAGGACTTTTTCCTTCCACACAATTGCCTCTCGATCATATACTACCTCTTGAAAGAGTTGAACATCAACCATTTCTTTTTGATACAATTACTCTGTATATTCCTTCCACCTTCTTTTGATGCTTCCTCATTCATTCAATATTTTACCCATAGAACCCTTCAATATTTCAAGTCAAGACTTGAATTACCTTCCATTCCTCACCTTGAGAAATGCTGAGCATGTTCTTTCCTTTTGGTTTTCTAACTTCAGGTCTTTGCACATTTCACTATACCTGACTTTGCCTTCTCGAGTTATACTTTGAAATTTTCTGTTCAACACTTTTACTTCCTCATTTGTTTCATTTGCTTTAGCTTCTCTACACTAGAGAGCAAGTTTCAGAATCTCTTTGGCATCCATTTTGGTCTTTTACTTCTTTCTTGTCTTCTTAATGACTTTCTCTTTCTTCCTGTTTTATATTGATGTCATCGCACAACTCTTCTGGTGTTTGGTTATGCGTGTCTTATGCATCAAATCTGTTCTTGAGATGACCTCAAAGTTCAGGTAGGATGATGTTTTGCCTCTCTTGAACTTGCTTGAATTTTTTTCAGCTTCAAACTGAACTTGTTTATAAGCAATTGATAGTATGTTCCACAGTCTTCCCCTAACCTTGATTTGACTTATGATATGGAGCATTTCCACTGTCTTTTCCCACAGGTGCAATCAATTTGATATCTGTGTATTCCATTTAGTGAGGTCCATGTGTAATGGTTGCCTTTCATGTTGTTTAAAAAATATATTTGCAATGAATAAGTCACTGACCGTGCAATCTCCAGCACTGTTTCTATCACCAATGTCAGATTTTCCAACTACTGATCCATTCTCTTTGTTTCCAACCTTTGCATTCCAATCATCAGTAACTATCAATAAATCTTGATTGATTGTTTGATCTGTTTCACACTGAAGAAGTTGGTAGACTTCAATTTAATCATCACTAGCTTTAGTGGTTGGTGTATAAATTTCAATAATAGTGGTAGTAATCGTAATCTGGAAGCTCGACTGAAACCTGTCCACCATGAGTGACCCTGTTGGTGTTTAAAATACCACTGACATAGCTTCCAGTATCACAGTACCATGCAAGCCATCACAGTACCACAAACTGACAGATGAGCGGTGAAGTTTAAATAGAGAGAGGATTAAATTATTTTCTCTAAGAAGATGATGTTTTAGAGGTAAAAAAAAAAACCGAGCAATGTGAATATCTGAGGGAATCGTGCTTAAGGCAAAGCACAGCAATTAAAAGTGCTTCAAGCTTTGCTCACAGTGAGCAAGTGAAAAAAATAGTTGTTAATGTTATACTTTAGAAAAAGTTTGAGCAGTTACAGTAAATACAAGTCCCATTTCTTTAACCTTCATAACCCAGTTATAGTTGTATTAATGGATAGTCCTTAAATATGTCATCATTGTATATTAGCAAATGCTACCTAGCAACCAGAGTACTACTAATTCTCTGAAGTGTATGGATTAAATTAATAATAATTCAAAGCAGTTTTTCCAACTTTGTCAACTCATAACAAGTTTATCAACTGCCTGTTATGTTTTCACCTAATACCACTAATCCTCAAACACTGTGGTGGAAACACCACTGTGTACTGGGTATGTATTATAAATTAGGAATGAAAAGCTAATACTTAAGCATTGTGATCAAGGGTAATTAAGATTCCTTTTCAAATAAAACAATACTCTTCAAAGGGTTTGTGAAAAATCCTTGCAATATCTTCCAACTTGCCAATACATACACACACACACATATATTTAACTAGCATGCTTTAAGAAAAACACTGAAGTCATAGCAATTGAGTGAGGAAAATTAATTATTGATTTGCCTCTAGGCTTACAACTTAATTAAAGCTATATACTGAGAAATTAAATTTAGTTAAATTCAGAAATTAAATATAGAAACTAATTCTTGGGTCTCACATCAGTTATAAAAACAGATTATATTTGGTGGAAAGTATGAAAAGGCAAAAGTATGGAATAAGCACACACTAATATTTAGTCCTAGGGAACATGATGACTCCATATGATAAGCACTAGACTGGAAGCCACAAATTTAGCAGTTTGAACCCACCAGCCACTCTACAGAAGAAAAAAAAAAAAAAAGATGAGGCTTTCTGCTCCCACAAAGATTGAAAGTCTCTGAATCCCTAAACAGGTTTGCTCTAGTTGGAGCCTACTCAGTGGCACTCAACAACATTCAGTCCTGGTGGACAACTTAATATAAGCACTGGACTGCTAAACAAAATATCAGCAGTTCAAACTCCACAGCCTCTCCTTGGAAAACCTACACAAGGTCTCTATGAGTCAGAACTGACTCAATAACACTTAAAAGTAACACAACAATTCTCAGTTACAACAATGACACCTTTTTTATAAAATAAAGCCTCATTGAAAAAAGTTATAGCTGCAACCTGTTAATGGTAATGAGTTGTTTGTTTGTTTTTTCAATAAATAGTTTTTTGGTAGGATAACCAAAAATATATATACATTTACTTTTCCTTGTATATGTAATGAGTACTGAATCAACAGTGTGTGTGTGTGTGTGTGTGTATGTTGTTGTTGTTGTTCAGTGCCGTCGAGTTGATCCCGACCCATAGCGACCCTGTACAGGGTTTCCAAGGAGCAGCTGGTGAGCTTGAACTGCTGACCTTGCAGTTCAAACAGCTTTGCAGTCTGATGCATTAATCCACACTGCCCCATCAGGACTGACTCTCTCTCTCTCTCTCTCTCTCTCTCTCTCTCTCTCTCTCTGTCCTCATGGCACATAACAACAACAAATATATATATACATATATATATGTGTGTGTGTGTGTGTGTATTGCTAAGAGGGTTTCAGTACATGGGATTATATAAATTAAGTAAATCAAGATGGAGACCATTTAACTTTTTATTCCCATTTTACTTTTCAAATGATCAGTTAGATTTAGTGTGTGTTTGCTATATACCTATCACTAAGATTGTACAAAATGCTTTATAAACATAATCTGATGTAACCATCATAGCAATGGCATTATTATCCTCATTTTGTTGTTGTTGTTGTTGTTGTTAGGTGCCATTGAGTCGGTACTGACTCATAGCGACCTTATGCACAGCAGAACTAACACTGCCCGATCCTGGGCCAACCTCACTACTGTTGCCACACTTGATTCCATTGATGCTGCAACTTGGCTAATCCATCTCATTGTGGTGTTCCTCTTTTTCTCTGACCCTCCACCTTACCAAACATGATGTCCTTTTCCAGCAACTGGTTCCTCCTGACAATATGTCCGAAGTATGAGAGACAAAGTTTGGCCATTTTGGTCTCTAAGGAGCACTCTGGCTGAACTTCTTCCAAAACAGATCTATTGGTTCTTTTGGCAGCCCATGGCACTTTTAATATTCTCCTCCAACACCATAACTCAAAGGCATCAATTCTTCTACGGTCTTCTTTATTCACTGTCCAGCTTTCACATGCATATGAGGTTAATGAAAATACCATGGCTTGGGTCAGGTGCACCTTAGTCCTCAAGCTGACATCTTTGCTCTTCAACACTTTAAAAAGTTCTTGTGTAGCAGATTTTCCTAATGCAATACGTCATTTGATTTCTTGACTGCTGCTCCCATGAGTGTTGATAGTTGATCCAAGAAGAATAAAATCCTTGACAACATCAATGTTTTCTCTATTGATAAGAATGTTGTTTATTGGTCCAGTGATGAGGATTTTTTATTTCTCTATGTTGAAATGTAATCCATACTGTGCTCCTTAATCTTCATCAGTAAATGTTTTAAGTCCTCTTCACTTTCAGTAAGCAAGGTTGTATATTATCTACATATCGCAGGTTGTTAATGAGTCTTCCTCCAATCCTGATGCCATGTATTTCTTCATATAACCTAGCTACTTGGATTATTTGCTCAGCATACAGGTTGAATAAGTACAGTGAAAGAATACAACCTTGTCACACACCTTTCTTAATTTTAAACCATTCAGTGTTCCCCTGTTCTGTTTGAACAACTGCCTCTTGGTGCAGGTACAGATTCCTCATGAGCACACTTAAGTGTTCCAGAATACTCATACTTTGCAGTGTTGTCCATAGCTTGTAATGATCCACACAATCTAAAACCTTTGCATAGTCAATAAAGCACAAGTAAACATCTTTTGATATTCTCTGCTTTCAGCCAAGATCCATCAGAGATCAGCAATGATATCCCCCATTCCACGGCCTCTTCTGAATCCGGCTTGAACCTCTGGAAGTTCTCTGTCAATGTATGATTGTAGCCATTTCTGTATTACCTTTAGCAAAACTTTACTTGCATGGGATATCAAAGAGATTGTCCGATGATTTCAGCATTCCATTGGGTCACCTTTCTTTGGAATGGGCACAAATATGGATCTCTTCCAGTCAGTCGGCCAGAGAGTTGTCTTCCAAATTGCTTGGCAGAGATGAGTGAGTGCATACTGCTGCCTCACTTTCTTAAAATATTTCAATTTTTATTCCATCAATTCCTGGTACCTTGTTCTTTGCTAATTCCTTCAATGCACCTTGGACATTCTCCTTCAGTATCGTTGGCTCTTGATCATATGCTACCTATTGAAATGTTGAACACTAACCATATCCTTTTGGTACAGCAACTCTGTGTAGTCCTTCTATCTTCTCTTGATGCTTCCTGCATCATTCAATAAATTGCCCAGAGAATCTTTCAGTAATGAAAGTTGAGGCTTGAATTTTTTCTTCAGTCCCCCCAGCTTAAGAAATGCTGAGCGTGTTCTTCCTTTTTGGTTTTCTGATTCCAGATCATTCCACATTTTGTTATAATATTTGGTTTTATCTTCTCGAGCTGATCTTTGAAATTTTCTGTTTAGCTCTTGGACCTCCTCATTTCTTCCATTTGCTTTAGCATCTCTACACTAGAGAGCAAGTTTCAGTGTCTCTTCTGACATCCATTTTAACCTTTATCTTCTTTCTTGTCTTCTCAATGATTTTTGTGCTCTCTTCATGTATAATATTCTTGATGTCATTTGACAACTCTTCTGGGCTTTGGTCTTTAGTGTTTAATGTCTCAAATTTGTTATTCAGATGATCCCTAAATTCAGGTGGGAAGTATTCAAGGTCATACTTTTGGCTCTCGTGGACTTGTTTTCATTTTCTTCTGCTTCAGTTTGAATATCCATTTTTGTCTTCTCCTTCTTTCTTATCTTATTAATGACATTTTGCTTCCTTCCTGTGTGTTTTTGATGGCATCCCACAACTCTTTTGGCCTTTGGTCATTATTGTCTAGTGCATCAAATCTGTTCTTGTGATGATCTCTAAATTCAGGAGAAATATATTCAAGGTCAAATTTTGGCTCTTGTGGACTTCCTTTAAATTTCTTCAGTTTCACCCTTAAGTTGCGTATGACAAATTTCAAAGTCTGCCCTGGTCTTGTTTTGGCAGCTGATATGAAGTTTTTCCATTGTCTCTTCCCACAGATGTAGCCAATTTGATTTTTGTGTATTCCATCTGGGTAGGTCCATTTGTACAGCTGTCTTTAATGTTGCTTAAAAGATATTTGCAATGAAGAGACCACTGGTCTTATAAAATTCTATCATGCAATGTCCAGCATCACTCCTATCACCAAGGCTATATTTTCCAACTACTGATCCTTTCACTGTGTTTCCAACCTTTGCATTACAATCAACAGAAATTGTTAATAAATCTTAATGGCATGTTTAATCAATTTCAGACTGAAGAAGGTGGTAGAATTCTTCGATTTCATCATCTCTGGCTTTAGTGGTTTATTTGTAAATTTGAATAATAGTATTATTAACTGTTCTTCCTGTGACGTATGGATATTATCTTATCACAGACAGTATTATATGTCAAGATTTATCTGGAAGTATTCTTTTTTATGATGAAAGTGATAACATTCCTTTACCATTTGTCATTCCTGGCATATTAAACCGTACGATTGTCACATTCAAATAGCCAATACCAGTCCATTTCAGATCACTAATGTCTAGACAGATATTTTTGCATATTTCCTGGATTCATACTTCATACTTCATATATATAGTGTTCTGAATTTAATAGATACTTATAGCTGTTTCACTTCATTTGAGTTGTGCTCCATAAGCAAATGAAGTTTCCAAAAGCTTAGTCTGCTTGCGTCATTAAGGTCAACTCTAAGTTAAGGAGATAGCTTTTCCACAGTCATATTCTGAGTTCATTCCAACTTGAGGCACTTATTTGCCAGCACTACATCTGACAATATTCTGGTACTACTCATCCTGCTTCAATATTCAATATTCTGGTGTTATCTGTGAGTGTTCCTCTGCTCTTTGTAAAGTTTTCAGTGACTAAACATTCAGAAATAGTCTGTTTTTTCTTCTGCCTAGTCCTGGTGTGGCGCTGTGGGTTAATGCGCCAGACTACAAAGCCGTTTGAACTGCAAGGTCGGCAGTTCAAGCTCACCAGCTGCTCCTCGGAAACCGTATACAGGGTCGCTATGGGTTGGAGTCGACTCAACGGCACTTAACGACAACATGATTTAACTGTTTTGTTATTAAATGCTGTCGAGTCAGTTCCAACTCGTAGCAACCCTATGTACGGTTTTCAAGGAGCTACTCGTGAGTCTGAACCTTCAACCTTGCAGTTCAAACCGACCTTGAGGTTCGGCGCGTAAAGCTGCAGCGCCACAGCAGGACTACATAATGTAACTGTTGTTGTTGTTGTTAAGTGCCATCAAGTTGGTCCCGACTCCTAGCAACCCTGTATAGGGTTTCCGAAGAGTGGCTGGTGAGCTTGAATGGCCAACCTTGAGGTTCAAACCGACATTGCAGTCCAGGGCATTAACCTGCAGTCAACTGATGAAAATTAAAATGTAACAGGTTTGTTATTTCATAATTAGAGTGATTGAACATGAGTCAGTCTGTGGGATATAAAAGCTAAGAGTTAAAACAAAAACTATCTAAGCATTAATCTTTCCTCTAGGTGGGTACATTACCTGAAGCTGACTCTTCCATGTGGCTGCGGTTGCTCCGTCAGTGGTCAGCGTCCATCTGTTTAATTTCATGATATGTGCAATTTTCTTAGGTCCTGCTGTACTTATACAGGGTCACTATGGGTCGGAATCGACTCAATGGCACTTAACAACAACAACAACAAGTCTGTCTTAGTTTGATAGTTTACTGAAACATGTCTACAATGGTGTACCCTGCTGGTATTTTAAATACCAGTGGCACAGTTTCCAGTATCACAGCAAGATGCAAGCCACCACACTACAGCAAACTGACCAACTAGTAGTGAACTCATATTCATTCTGAAATCAAATGAATCTTGACTAAAAGCAGAGAATACCAGAAAGATGTTTCCTTGTATTTTACTGACAATGCAAAAGCATTAGACTGTGTGGTTCATAATAAACTGTGGCTAATATTGCAAGGAATGATTATTCCATAACTCCTCTTTGTACTAATGGAGAGCCTGTGCATAGAACAGAGGCAGTTATTTGAATATAACAAGAGGATACTAAGTGTTTTAAAATCACAATAGGTGTGCAACAAGGTTATATCTTTTTACCATAATTATTCAATCTGTATACTGGGCAGATAATCCAAGAAACTGGACTGCATGAAGAAAAATGTAGAATTAGGATTGGAAGAAGGCTCATTAATAAGCTGTGATATGCAAATGACACAAATTTTCTTGCTGAAATTGAACAGGACTTGAAGTACTTACTGATGAAGATGAAAGACTAACCTTCAAAATAGATTATACATCAATGTAAAAAAAAAAAAATCACCAAAAGTGTATCAATAAATAACATCATGATAAATGGAGAAAGCACACTGAAGTTATCAAGGATTTCATTTTACTTAACTCCACAATGTCCATGAAAGTAACAGTAAAGAAATCAAATGGCATATTGTGTTGGTCAAATCTGCTGCAAAATGTCTCTTTAAAGTGTTAACAAGCAAAGCTGTCACTCTGAGGACTGAAGTGTGCCTGACCCATGTCATGATATTTTCAATCACTTCATATGCACATGAAAGCTGGACAATGAATCAGGAAGGAATACCAAAGAGCTGATTCATTTGAATTAAGGTGTTGATGAATACACCGTGGATTGCCAGAAGAAGAAACAAATCTGTTTTGGAAGAAGTAGAGCCTGACCTGAATGCTTCTTAGAAACAAGGATGGTGAGACTTTGTCTCACATACTTTGAACATGGTATAAGCAGGGACCAATCCCTGAAGAAGGACATCATGCTTGGAAAAGTAAGAGAGTTAGCCAAAAAGATCCTCAATGAGATGGATTGACACAGTAGCAGGAACAATGGACTCAAATACAGAAAAGACTGTAAGGCTGGCACATGACCAGCAGTGTTGTTTTGTTGTATGTAGGATCGATATGTATCAAAGCTGACTCAGTGGCACCTAACAACAATATTGTTAATTATATCATAATTAGTGTTATCCTTAAAAGGGTCTTCATTTCTTGGTCTTCAAATATTAACATTATTAAAAGTTAGACTATGACTTAGAGTTACTTACTGTTTATGTAATTCTTGAGATAAATACCTTCTTAGTCATATTTGTGATAGTTAATTCATTTTAAAATGCCATCTTAATCCATAAATCTTTAGTATATAATGTGAACATATTACATAATTTTAAACTGTCCTAAATTTTAAATGTGTACCTTCACATAGACCTATAATTTTCTTACATAGCAATGAAACCTATCTGGTAACTTCATCCGATTGCAGGTAAATTTTGTCACTAAAAAAAAAAAGAATTCTACAAAAGCCAAACCATACAAGAGTATTCTGTTTTCATTATACATGGAAATTAGTATCAGTCTAGAAACAAAACTAAAGGGGAAATCAACTTTCAGTTTTTAAAAAAAAAAAAAAGAAAAATAACTTGGATGGGTCAAAAATCTAAATCTTTACATTTAGTAATTTCCATTCTTTTTATACATAATCTTAGGCCATATATCAGAATAGAAATTGCCCTCTGTTTAATAATCATGGTTGGCATCTTCACATTTCCCTCTTGTTTTCAGGTGCCATTTCGCCAGTTTCAACTCCTAGCATCATTATGTACAACAGAAGGAAATATTATCCAGTCCTGCACCATCCGAATAACCATTATTATGTTTGAGTGGACATGTTGTTGTTAAGTTCCACTGAGTCAATTTTGATCCACAGCAGCCCTGAGAGTTTCCAAGGAATAGTTAGTGGGTTTGAACTCTTGACCTTGTGGTTAGCAGTTCAGTGCATATCCTACAGTACCACAACAATGGATAAAGGTAGTTGTGGTGGTTATGTGCTGTGGAGTCAGTTCCAACTCATAGTGACCCTGTATAAGGTTTCCAAGGCTATAAACCTTTACAGGAGCAGAAACACCTCATCTTTCTCCAGCGGAAAGGCTGGTCGTTTCAAACTGCTGACCATGAGATTAGCAGCCCAACTCATACCCACTATGCTATGTAATGGATAAAAGAGGCCCCAAATTAAAAGTGGAGCCCTATGAACTTCATCACAGACATTTACCAGTCTCCTTCAGTTCTGTCTGCAAAGATTAAACCGATGAATAAAACAAAAGCACCTGAGGCCACCAGTTGAACATGAGCCAGGATTACACAGCTGCTAAAATGCAAGCTCACTGTTGTGCTTACAACAATTCTCATATCTATCCTACACTGCACATGTTACCTTGTTTCATCTTTTTAAAGCCTAAAAATTAGACAAAGCAAATATTTTTCTCCCCATTTTCCTATGAGGAAACAGGCTCTAAGCCATTCAAGTGATTTGTCTGATGTAATGGAATTTATTGTTGCAGTTGAGTTGATTCTGATTCCCAGTAACTCCCTGTGTGCTGAGGTTCAACTTTAGGTCTTTATTTTCTAATACTTCATGCCACTGCACTGGATGTCCTCTATGAGGGAATAAATAGATAAACATGCATATCCAATAATCCTTTCTCTGCCCTGGAGAATATTCTTGTACTTAAAAAGACATGTGCCCATAGGTAGTAATGGTTAAATTATTTTTACATTATAGAACTGTCATAAGAAAGGACCTATGAGGTAAAGAACCCTAAGGATTGATGAGAAATTATGTTATTGGGTGTGTATTCAAGGCATAATGGTTATAGCTTCATGATGACTTGATATTTTATTTTTGTTATTATTAAATATTCCTCATCATCTCTGGTCTCTCTTTGTCTTCATTCCTTTACTCTGAAAAAATCTGATAGTAATAGAGCCAAATAGCAGTCATATGATTTATGTTAAGATGGTATATCATTTTTCCATTTTACTTTAAACTGAGTCTTTGTACAGCTGTTGTTGTCAGGTGCCATTGAGTCGGAACCAACTCATAGCGACCCCATGCACAGCAGAACGAAACAATGTTCGATCCTGGGCCAACCTTACTACTGCCGCCACACTTGACGCCATCGATGATGTCACCTGGCTGACCCATCTCGTTGGGGGTCTTCCTCTTTTTCTCTGACCCTCCATCTTACCCAGCATGACATCCTTCTCCAGCGACTGTTCTCTCCGGACAATATGTTCAAAGTATGAGAGATGAAACTTAGCCATCTTGGCCTCCAAGGAGCACTCTGGTTGCACTTCTTCCAAAACAGATCTATTGGTTCTTTTGGCAGTCCATGGCACTTTTAGTATTCTCCTCCAACACCACAATTCAAAGGCATCAATTCTTCTACGATCTTCATCTCTCATACTTTGGACACATTGTCCGGAGAGAACAGTCGCTGGAGAAGGATGTCATGCTGGGTAAGGTGGAGGGTCAGAGAAAAAGAGGAAGACCCCCAATGAAATGGATCAGCCAGGTGGCATCATTCATGGCGTCAAGTGTGGCAGCGGTGGTGAGGATGGCCCAGGATCGAACATTGTTTCGTTCTGCTGTGCACGGGGTTGCTATGAGTTGGCTCTGACTCGATGGCACTTGACAACAACAACATCTGAGTCATTCATTGTTCACCTGAATATGTTGTGTCTTTTACTCGGGATGGTTTTTTTATTAAAGACTAAGTGCGTTAGTCTCTTTTGTGAATTTGATATATCACCACTTTATTACAGTTGGGTGATTAATCTTGTAGCTTCATCAACATTAACTGACTCATTTTCATTATGCTGCTGAGGAATCAGTTATTTCTTCAGAGGTTCAATGCAAAGGTATTTTGAAACATATGGAAGTTCCTTTCGTATGTTTACAAAAACTTTATTTTCTCTGTGAACTTTATCATCATTATAGCAATTGATTTTACTTTGCTCCTACACTTCATTCTTTTGCTGACTGCATGAGATACATTCCTAGACTTCAGCCCTCTAAGTTTTATTCTTGACCACTGTTTTTTCTACCATCTGTCTCCTCTGTGAGCCTTCCTATATTTTTCTTTTTATTATAGACCATATTTTCATGCTTCTTTGCATGTCTCTTACTGCAGGTCTGAAAGTACTTGTGACTGAGGTAGGTGATATTTTTCCATAGAAACATTTGTTCTTTAACCTATCAGATATCTGAGTGAGGGGTTGACTTCTGTCATCTAATAAAGATTTGAACAAGCTGAGAGTAGTTTGGCAATTTGGTTGTTTTAATTCACATCAAGTTTTCAAATGTCTCCAGAAGCATATCAAGACAGTTCCTTATCAGGTGTTTGGGATTTAAGCACCTTGCAAGATTTATGCCTGCTTTCTAGCCAAGCCCCTAAGTTTTCACACAGCTACATAAGCAGATGTTCTGTAGAACAGAATTGACAAGTTAGGTGAACAAGCTCTGTGTTTGCATCTTCTACAAATCCAACCTGCCAATCAGTTTCTTCTTGTCCCAGTACATTTCATCTGCATGATTTCTCCTCCACCCATTCATGTTTCCAGACTTGAAAAATGTTCCAGAAGTGAAAGTGGCTACCAGTGTCCTTCCTGAGATGTACACTGTAGTTCATTTAAGTTTCTTTGTATTTATAGCTCTTTGATGGTTTTAAAAAGAAAATACATTTACTTTTGTATTTGTTACCTTGCAACATTGTTGGATAAGCACTGGACTTATAACCTCAATGTTGGTACTTCAAATATACCAACCACACCTTGCAAACCCTATACTGAGCCCCTATGAGTTGCAACCGACTTAATGGTGCTTAAAAATAATATAACTGAAAGCAGAAGGCCTGATACAATTGTAAATGTTTTGTAAATTAGAGATGAATTACTATTATGTTGTTAAGTGCTGTTGAGTTGGTTCCAACTCATAGAGACCCTGTATAGGGTTTCTGAGGAGTGGATGGTGAGTTTGAAATGCCATCTTGAGGTTCTTATCCTGTAGCACCACATCAGGACTCCAAATTATTACATAGATAGGAATATATATTGTATTATATAGCTATGAGTCCTGGTGTGGCACTATAGGATAAAACACAAGACAGCAAGGCCAGTTTGAACCACAAGATCAGCAGTTCAAACTCACTAGTCACTCCTTGGAAACCCTATACTTGGTAGCTATGGGTGGGAACCAACTTGAAGGTACTTAACAACAACACAGAAGTATATATGTTTTTTCCCTTCAAATTGACTGATCAAATTGAAGAAACAGAAATTCAAAATATACATAAAGAAAGTTTTACATTATGGAAGTTTATTACCAGAAGTCACCACTGCTACTATATTCTTAAAATTGTTCAGAGAAAACTCTCTTGGTGCTGAATCTTCCAGATGGTTCATTGCTTTGAAATTTGGAATGGATATGATGACCACTTAATTTTTTTTTTTTTTTCAGTCTGCAGTTTAGAACTGATGAACCTTCTTTTTCCTCCAAAGTCCTGCTAAATAGTGTATGAATTCAAAAAAGATATGCAGTGAGAAGCAGAAGAGAAAAATAAAAGATGAGAATTAGGAATTATATTCAAATAACAGGAAAAAAAATAAAATGGTAATAACATATAAAAAATAACATAGTAAGATGGTAATAAGATGTTGTTGTTGTTGTTGTTAAGTACTGTGGAGTTGGTTCTGACTGATAGTGACCCTGCACAGGGTTTCCGAGGCTGTAAATATTTACAGGAGCACAAAGCCTCATGTTTCTCCCACGGAACAGCTGGTAGTTTCGAACTGCCGACCTTAAGGTTAGCAGCCCGATTTGTAATCGCTACACTACCAGAGGTCCTTCTAGTCACAATAATATGTAATATTTATTGAACAGTTAACCTTATGCAAATAACATAATATATGCTTTACAAAAATTGTATTTGTTTATAGAGGAAGAAACTGAGGTTCAGAGAAATTAAGCAATGAGACTAAATTTATGTCTAATAAGTGATTTAGCCATATTTGCACTGAAGCCTGTGAGATGCAAAAATATATGACTAAGTACTATAATGGACTGCCTTTCTAACATGTCAATAAATAGTCTTGGTTTCAGCATTCCAGTCAACAGGGAGACACATAATATCATTTCAGTAGAAACAAAGACCCAACTGACATCTGTTACATCTACAAAGAGATTTCAAAAAGTTCATGGAAAAACTCCATTATCTTTTAATTCCATATTTCTATGAGCTTTTGAAGCCCCTTTGTATTTATAGTATTTTACAACATTAGATTATAGTTTTACGTTTTGGAAAGAAAATCTTCTCTAAGACATAGTAGAAGTTTGTCTCATTGTTCCTTTCTTTTATCAATATTTAAGTTTTTAAAAGAAAATACTGATTCTAGTGATTCAGAGAATATATAAATATATCATAAATTATTATATAAATTTTACATGCACGTTACAGAGAAATGAAGAGACAAAAAAGACAACAGTTTTCAGAGCCTAAATATGACGGGAAAAATCTCCAAAGAAGTCACAGTTCATTGTTAATAACACCAAGAACAAATGTAAGCAATGTTAGGCAAGTCAGGTGAAAGATTCTTATCTTTCACCTGAAACCTCTTTTTGCAAATGAAAAATAAGGGTAAGATGCATGATATAACTCTTTTGAATCTTGTCCTTGATGCAATTTCCAATCTTTCTTTGTGTTAACTATATTTCTTCAGCCTGACACCTTTTTAAAAATACATCTTTTATTTCTAGTTAATTATTCTTGAAAGGATTTTAAATTTGCAATGCTTTCTTCAGTCCAGTCTGGAACAGCTAGAGAACAGAAGATGCATCTTCAGAGAAAGATCAGCAGGAAAAATCCAAAACAAAAACTGCAATATTATTGGCTACTACAAGAACAAGCAAGTTGTTCACCAGGAAGCCATCAAGGCAAGTAATCAAGTCCCTTCGGGACAAACCCTGCCTCCAAGACTGAATCTCAAAGGGAACATATGAGCAGGTATGTAAGCTTTCTGGTGACTACACTGATATACTGGTGAGTGGAAGAGGGGGAAAGACAACAATGAAGAAATGGGCTGAGTTCAACCACACTCCATAGACTTCCATTGACCTGGAGATGAGAGATAACAGAGGAAGGGCTGGTTGGTCTGAAGTGTGGTGAGACCTGGGGACACCTGAACCCATGGACAAGGACATAGCTATGGAGGGATAAAGCTGAGAGCATCCAGCTGATATGAAGTGAGGGGAGATGCACAACAACACCCAAACTTGCAGATAGCACCCATTTGATGTATCCTTGGTAGCTTGATAATCAGAACTTGACTAAAAGAAGAAAAACAAACAAAAGTAATTTTTGATAAAGGAAATGAATATACATTGGTACAATTTGATGACCTTGACCTATCCTTATGGACATTGTTGTTGTTAAGTACCGTGGCGTCGGTTCCGACTCATAGTGACCCTGCACAGGGTTTCCGAGGCTATAAATCTTTATGGGAGCAGAAAGCCTCATCTTTCTCCCACAGAACCACTGGTAGTTTCGAACTACCGACCTTGAGATTAGCAACCTGACTCGTAACCACTACGCTACCAGAGCTCCTTAGTAGCTCAAAATACCAACTGAGAAGGAAGGAGTCTTCACATCAAGTATCAATCTTATCCCCTCTGTATATTGGGTAGATAGGGACAGGTAACTTAGACACTAGCTACCTAAAATGAGGGGGTGATAAAAGCACAGAGTCTGGTTTACAAGTTTTCAAGAGGGAGTTTAGTTTAAGAGTGTGCAGGGAACAATAGAGTGTCCACTGAATAGTTCTTACCTTGTCTAAATGGGTCTGGGGTGAAAAAAGATGGGTATAAGATTCTTATGATTCAATAGTGAATAATTGCTATCATGACTAATTGTGACTGTCACAGCAGTAAAGGCAGAAGTTTTTAAACAAAAATGGGGAGTAGTTAATCTTACAGTCCAGGAACAAAGGACCCTAGGACCATCAAGGGAGAAGAGCACAAGCAGAATGTGGGACCCTATCCAGAGAAGCAGTGACATCAGAGATGACAACATGGAGAGTGGAAGTAGCTGAGGATTCCAGACTCATGGAAAGAGAGGGACTGTTTGCTTGCAGTCAGGAGGCAGGCTTGCAGAATGTGCCATTTGGTTGTTTAAATTATTATATATTCCTGAGTTTTTGTGGACACCTCCTCTCCACCACCACCACCCCACCAAAAAAAAAAAAAAAACCGAAGGAATGGAAGCAAATACTGTTGAAAGGTGATGCATAGAAAGGATTGTAATCATTGTAATGAAACAATGGTGTAAAACCAATGTTCTCCCATGTAAACTATCACTCAGTTCACAATAACAAAAAGAGAGAGAGAGAAAATGTTTTTAATTAAAAAAACAAATTTCCAATTATTTATCCAAGTCATCCTCACTTCTTGCTTATACCCTTGACTTTTGAAATGTCCATCAATTCCTAACCATGTTTGTCAATATGAAACATCCAGATTAAGTATCACTTAGTAATCACACATGCTTTGAAATCTGTATATGGAACCAGATAATATGAATTAAGAAAAACAGTTTTGCAAAAATTTAGGAATAGGCATATCCCTTGGAAAATTTAAATCTTCCTGCACCAAGCTTCTACTTACAGCATCAGCTCTATAAAACCAGTAGACTATTGCCAAAGGAATTTATTATCCTGGGAGATAACATTTTCTAAAGTTTTCAGATATAATTTATTTAGACTGCTTATAACTTTTATCTGAATTCAATGAATAAGGAACTAATGAAGGAAATCATTCATTACCATTTTCTCCCACCATTGATAAAGTTATTGTTGTGGTGCTCTCTAGTATATTCCAATTCATAATGATCCTGTATAGTGTTGCCGAGGAGCAGCTGGTGGGTTTAAACTGCCAAAGTAAAAGCTGGTAATGCATTGGATAAAATGGTGGGGGCAGGAATAGTTTTAGTTTGACAAAAGTGTTGGATAAAACAAAATAGCTTTAGTACAAATTGTAAAATATCTCTTAGAAGCCAGGATAGCAAAACTTTGTCTCTTGTTATTATCCCTATTATTCAGAACAAATGAACCCCATCTCATAGGATAACACTATGAATAGAACCAACTTTATGGCCCCTAACAACAAAAAACAAAATGCAATTACCTTAAATCTATTAGTTTATTACTGTTCTTATCATTCAGAACAAATGAGCTCCCTCAAACTGATTATATAGACGTCCTAGACTCCATAACTAAGAGGCAGTGGACCAATGCAACCAAGATAAATAACAGTATTTACATAAAATACTGATGTATATCTTAGTAATAAAGACCAAAGGATTTTATACTCTATTTTAATATAGTAACTACAAGTGCTGAGATATGTAAGCACATTATTTTAAAGTATCAAAGTAATATTTATTACAACTCAGACACACCTTTTTGGAAGGATGTGGTTTAGAAGATGAGGAAAGCTCTTGTATTTGGTCAGGCAAGTGTGCTGCTAATTTAAGTATGCAACCCAGGATCTTCAAATGCTTCTGAAAAGAACAGGTAGCAACAGAGTACATTACATTTTAACACACATCTGTCAAAATAGTTAAAACCATAAGGCCATGAAACTCAAAATAGACATAAGATCACCCATGCAATAGTACAGTAACTGTTTTTTCTGAGACATCAGATCAACTTAACCTTGCCTCAAAGTTTACCTAAACTTTTCTAGTTCACAGTCTAAATTGATTGCTTTAATATCATTATCAAAAGCCTAAAGTCCTATTTATTGGTATGTTTTAGTAAATGTGGTCATTGGAATATTTTCATTCAAATACTTGGTGTCACATATCCAGACAAACCTGAGCAACAGAAATGAAGAAATAACTAAACAAGCTGAAGAATGATGGTACTGCATCTTATAAAGCCCTAAACTAACCTTAAGGAGAAAGTCACCTGACACCTATTTGCTGTTATTTTAAACATCTTTTCAACAGATTTGATATTGAATAGTTACACTCAGAATAATTAAAATAAAATTTTAAACTCAGATGATAACTGACAGCCCGTCAGGATTAGAAGAACTAAATCTGATCTTTTGTTCTTGTTTCAATTGTAGCATACCAAATTACATTCATATTAGCACATTTGCTATTGTTGTTAGGATGTGCTGTGTGTGTCAAGTTGATTTCAATTCATAGTGACCCCATGCGACAGATGCAGAGAACTGCCCCATAGGGTTTTTTAGCCTGCAAACTTATTAACATGTAGACAATAGCATAATTTCAAACTGTTTACACTAGATATCTGATGGTCTCATTAGAAAGAGAAGAAATAAGGCATTACAGAAGAGAAAAATTATTCATAATGGGAAGGCTGGAAATATTGAGGATAATTTTCCATTTCAATTTTTATATCTAGGATATATATATTATGGCTTCTAATAATTCCTGAAAGTCCTGTTTCTTATAAGAAAGAATACAAGTTCTGCATCATAGTCATCTAGGAACTCCAAATTCTAAAATCCACCTCAGTCTCCCATTACACCATTTTCTTATGTGCCTACACATATATGTAATGAATGGTCCATAGAAAAAATAGACATGAACTTTACAAATTAGAAATTGCAGCACATTGCCATGATGATACCATTATCTAAACTCCTATATACTACCTAAAGTCCTGGTGTGGCACTATAGGATAAACACTCAACCACCAGTCAGTTTGAACCCTTAAGTTCAGTGATTCAAACTCATCAGCTGCTCCTTGGAAATCCTATACAAGGTCTGTAGGAGTCAGAACCAACTCGATGGCACTTAACAACAACAACAACAATACTACTTGAGTTTTCTGTGCAATTACATTTGCTGTTGACCTTCTTTTAGTATGCAGGCATTCATTAAAGACAAATATATACTCAAAACCATTAGTTATTAAGAAAATGAAAATCAAAACCATAATGAGACAACAATATTTCATACCTAGTAGTCAGAGCACTAGACTGCAAGGGTGGTTTGAACCACAAGATCAGCAGTTCAAACTCACCAGCTATTCCTTGAAACCCTACATAGGGTCACTATGAGTAGGAACCAACTTAACAGCACTTAACAACAAGTTGGGTATAATTCAAAACAAAACAAAATGAGAAGTGTTAGAAATGACACGGGGAAATTAAAACCTTCATCCATTGCTGGTAGTGATGTCACTGTGGAAACCATTGCTGGTAGTGATGTCACTATGGAAAACAATTTGGCAGTTCTCATATAAATGAAAGAATGAATTACCATGTGACCCAGCAATTACACTCCTAAGCATATATTCAAAAAAAAAAAAATTAAATACATATTTATACAAAAACTTATACATGAATGTCTATAGCAACGTTATTCATATTGGTCCCAAACTGGAGACAATCCAAATATCTATCAACTAAAAGAATTATGGTATTGGCTAAGACTATTGAAAATACAGTTGACTGCCAGTACAAGTAAATCTGTTTTGGAAAGAGTACAGCCAGAATGCTTCTTAAAAGCAAGGATAACAAGGCTTTGCCTCGTGTAATTTGGACCTGCTATATGAGGAAGGATCATTCTCTGGGAAAAGACATCGTAGCTGATAAAGGGTCAGTAAAAAGAGGAAGACCCTTACCCATATGAACTGACACAGTGGCTGCAACAATGGGCTCAAGCATAAGAGTGACTGTGAGATGGTACAGAACCAGGCAGTGCTTCATTCTGTTGTTTATAGAGTCACTATGAGTCAGAACCAACTCTACAGCACCTAACAATAACAACATTAAATACAGAAATAAAGGTCAGCAGTTGAAGCTCACCAGCTGCTCCTTGGAAATCCGATACAGGGTCACTATGAGTTGGAACCAACTCTACAGCATGTAACAACAACAACGTATGGAGTTCAAGTGTTGTGCTATAGGATAAGCACTAGACTGCTAACCACAAGATTCAAATACACTAATCTGTCCTTAGAAATTCTTTACAGGGTTGCTATGAGTTGGAACCCAGTCAACAGCAATTAACAATAACAACACTGATATATTATTGATACAATTACATATTATTCACCCATTAAAAAATAAAATATTGATATGTATTATCACATGGATAAACCTTGAAAAACTTCAAAGTCAGACACAAGTCTATATATTGTATGATTCCACTTACAAGGCATGTCCAGATTAGGCAAAATTATAGAGACAAAATATTGAATAGTGATTGTCTGGGGTAAGGAGAGAAGAAGTTGGTTTTCTTTGGGAGATGATAGAAATGTTCTGGAATTAGAGAGTGGTGATGGTTGCAGAGCATTGTGAATATACTAAATGCCATTGAATTGTCCACGTTAACATGGTTATAATGGTTTGTTGATGTTATGTGAATGTTAGCTCAATAAAGAAGGAATAAAAAATTAGTGTATGCACATTATGTTTCCATGTTAACATTTTCTAATCTAATGTGTTTAAATGCCCCCAGAAATAAGTAAATGCATTTTTAAAAGTTAATAAATGTTCAACTCTCTGATCTAACCAAAAGTGTTTCTTCTGAATACTTTATAATGTTTTGATTCTCAAAAGAATGCATTTTCTTTACTCAATCTTATAAGATATTTAATGGAATTAAGATTTTTATGTAGAACATTTTATCTATACTATCTAATCTAGCATATTATTTAGATACTTCTTTACAGGACAAACCTGTCTTCTAATAAGATATATTTTCACAGGAAATCTATAATAAAAGGTAAAAACTACAACCAATTTCATGCAGACCTAATATAGGGTCAATATTTTTATCTTTCTTATGACAATATATTTTAAAAGCGTACAACACATAGTAGTTGAATATTTTCTAAGCAGAATCCGTCAATTCCCCTTATTTAGAGAGACTCTTTCTCTGTAGTTGTGTGTTTGTGTCTATTTGCTTGTTTGTTTTTAAGGCCTGAATCATTATGGTGATTTGTGCCAACCAGCAAACACAGCATAACAATCTTGAACTTTTGAGGGCAATTTTGAAGACAAGAGGATGGTAGGCTGTACCAAGGCATACAGCTGATCGGCAGCGAGAAATGTGCAAAACATTGTATCATACTCCACATTATCTTGGTGGCCAGAGATATTGCAAGATCTCTCCTGCATACACTCCTGCTCTTTGAGTGGTTGGGGTCACATCAAAGGGAGTGGGAAACTAGCAGCACTGACCCTTGCATCTGAAACCCGGTGTGGCCTGCTCCAGAACTGCAGAGCTGGTTCTGGCAAGCCTTAAACTGGCAGGATCTCTTATCCTTGAGAACCCTCTGGTATGGAAATATCCTGATCTCCCAGGTGCTATGAGGTCTGCACTGAACTACTTCTAGATTGGGTGCCCAGAACAATACCTAACCTTACAGGAATTCCATATAAGGTTGAGAGGGTTTCCTTCTCATCCACTGCCCACACATAAAGTAAAGTCATTGACTGACAGAAGACTCCAGAATGTTCTCTTCTCTGGGTCTGGTTCTTGCCCTGATTTTTTCCTTTCATTGTTTTTGTCTGTTTATTCTTTCTTCCGCTTTGACCTCTTTCTTGCATTCTATCCTTTCTAGCTCCACTTTCATTTCTTCTGCTCCTCTTCCTAACCACTGATATGTCTTTTTCTTTCTTTCTTTCTTTCTTTCTCTCTCTCTCTCTTTCATTCTTTCCCTCTGTCTTTTTCTTTCTTTGCTATTTGTTTTTCTTTAATAATCTCTTTTCCTTTTACTCATTCCTCTCCCTAATTGTATTTAGGTTTTTTTAATTAATTTTTTTCTTTTTCTTTGGCTTTATTATTTTATTTTCCTCTCCTTCCCTTTGCTCTTTTTTTTCTTATATTTTTATAGCTGTTGCCTGCTTTATTTTTCTTTACTATATTTATTTTTCTATGTTTTTTTTTTTTTTCTGGTTTGTTGTTTTTCCTTTCCTTGTGTGTGCATTTTCTATTCTTACCTCACCCAACAGCAGACAGCAACTATGTCCATACAGCCCAGCCACAAATTTGTCCTCTACAATACCACCCATTGGTCAAAAGCCAATACCAGCTGCTGTACACTAGAGCAACAGCATCCACCAACATCAGCCTTATCATCCTAAACTGTGCTGTAAATATACAGAACAATGTACAAGTTCATCTAATAGTCAGATGCAACAGGAAACAGTCGGTGAGTGCCTAATAATATACCAACATACAATCATCAACTTATACAAATATAACAGCACAATATTTTTTTAAAGTAGCAGACAATTTCTAATTACATGGAGAGACAAAATAGAATTGCTCAAACAAATGACCAAAAGGCAGAGCTAGAAAACATTTTTTGAAGTAAAAAAAAGGCACTGAAACTACCTGAAAAAGAATTCAAGGGAATGATATGGTGCTGTGGGCTAATGCATCAGACTGGAAAGTCATTTGAACTGTAAGGTCAGTGGTTCAAGATCACCAGCCGCTCCTTGGAAACCCTATACAGGGTCACTATGGGTTGGAATCAACTTGAAGACACTTAACAACAACTACAACAAATGATTGACAAAAATATTTAAGAAAACAAGAAAGAATTCAGGAAAACACTACAGGAACAATAAAACAAAACAGAATATATAAAAGATAATACAAAATCGAACATACAAACTAAGAAGATTAATACTAAGAATTATGGAATGGACAATACATTGAAAGGGTAAAGCAGTAGATTTGAATCAGTGGAAGCCCATATGAGTGAGTTTGAAGATAAATTTCTCAATAATAGTAAGCTAGACAAACAATCAGAAAAAAAGGAATAAAAAAACTGAAGAAAGCCTGAGATACATGTGGGACAACATAAAGAAGTATAAGTTATATGACTGGAATTTCAGAATAGGAAGAGATGAAGAAAAAACAGTTAAAGACCTATTGGAAAAAAAACTTCCATTACATCATGAAAGAAAAGCAGATACACATTCAAGAAGCTGAATGAATCCCAAACAGGAGAGACCCTAAAAGAAAATCACTAAGACATATCATAATCAAACTTTCTAAAATCAAAGATATTAAACTTTATATCAGGGAAGAATCCCGAGAGCAATGTAGAAAAATTATGTTACCTACAAAGGAGAACCAATAAGATTAAGCTCTGTTTACTCAACAGAAACCATGCAGGCAAGAAGGCAATGGGGAATCATGTACAAAACTCTGAAAGAAAAAATAAATTGCCTACCAAGAAACATATACCCAGCAAAAATGTCCCTCAAATACAATAAATGAAATTAGAACATCTCCAGATAAAAAGAAATTTGTAATAATCAGGCAATTTTATAATTTAGTATCACAGAAAATACTAAAAGGTGTTCTTTGGGCTAAAAACCAACAATAGCAGACAAAAAGCTGAGTTGTATTATTTCACCATACTTATTCAACCTGTCTGCTGAGCAAATAATCTGGGAAACTGGGATTTATGAAGAAATATGTGACATCAGAATTGGAAGAAGATTCATTAACAACCTGTGATATGCAGATGATGCAACCTTGCTTGCTGAAAGTGAAGAGGACTTAAAATAGTTATTGTGAGATTGCATCTCAATGTAAAGAAAACAAAGATCCTCACCACTGGACAAATAAACAACATTCTTACCAGTGGAGAAAAGACTGAAGTTGTCAAGGACTCCATTTTTCTTGTATCAACCATCAGCACTCATGGAAGAACATTCAAGAAATCAAACAACGTATTGCATTACACAAATCTGTTGCACAAGACCTTTGTAAAATGTTGAAGAGCAAAGATGTCACCTTGAGGACTAAGGTGTGCCTAACCCAAGCCATGATATTTTCAATAACCTCTTATGCATTTGAAAGTTGGACAGTGAATAAAGAAGTTCTTAGAAGAATTGATGCATTTGAGTTATGTTGTTGGAGGAGAATATTGAAAGTGCCATGGGCTGCCAAAAGAACCAACAGATCTGTGTTGGAAGAAGTACAGCCAGAGTGCTACTTGGAGGCCAGGATGGTCAAACTTCATCTCACATACTTTGGACATATTGTCAGGAGGGACTAGTCACTGAAGAGTGATATCATGTTTGGTAAGGTGGAGGATCAGAGAAAAAGAGGAAGACCCCCAGTAAGATGGATTGGCAAAGTGGCAGCATCAGTGGGCTCAAGGATGCCAACAATTGTGAATTTGGCCCAGGACTGGGCAGTGTTTAGTTCTGTTGTGCATAAGGTCGCTATGAGTCAGTAACGATGGCACCTAACAGCAACAACTTCAATAAATATCAGTCAGTCAGACAGAAAATAATTAAGTTGAGTAAGATATGGATGTCAATAACTTAGCACTATATCCAGCATTCATAGTAAATACTAAAAATATAAAATAAAAAGTATCTATTCTTGGTGTAGCATTGTAGTTTAAGCACTGGGCTGCCAACTGCAAGGTCGGTGTCTCAAAACCACTGGCTGCTCCTCAGAAAGCATATACAAGGTTACTATGAGTTGGCACCGACTCCATGGCATTTAACAACAAAAACATCTCTTAAGTGTAACAATGAACTAGATCCAGGAAAAAGACCAAAATTAAACCAGTAAAGAATTCCCTTAGAAACCTCATTGCACTAGTGCCCTACTGAAGAAGAATTATTTAACAAACAACAAAATTGCAAGTCTGCTTATGCAGTAGTCTTCTTATATGTTCAACAAATTAAATGTATGCTTAAAACAAGTCAAGTACTTTTTTACCTTAAAATTTTCACACCTACTATTTTTATTTAGAATACTCTTCTCCCAGGTGTGCACATGGCTTGTTTTCTCACTTCATCTATGACCCTTATCTGTGAGGCACCTCACCTACAAGACTTTCCATGATGTCTTTATATAAAGAGGAACAGACCCCTCACTCAAAATAGCACTTTCCACTATTTTTTCATCATCAGATATACTATATTTACTATTACTTAATGTTAGTTTGTTGCTGTTTCCCCCAACAGAATAAAGGTAAACACAGCCATGGGTTTTGTCTATTTTGCTCTTTTTATGTCTTCAACACCTATAATTCATTTCTGACATATAGTAAGTGTTGACAAATATTCAAAATTCCCACCACTTTTCTTATTAGTCTCCCAGAGACAAAGTAAACTCCAGATGGCTCTTTTAAAGACAACATTTTAATTTTTCCCTGTCTTTCTTGTAAAATGTACAGTGACAGAGACTTTAAGCTCTCATCTTAAATTTTCAACCCACAACTCTAATGTAAATATTTGTTCCTTATAAATCACAAAATTATCTTTCTCAAAACATTGTGCAAAGCTTACATCATTTATTAGCTCAAAAAAAAATCTCTGGGTTGTATATTTTTACCCTCAAAATCCCTTCCACTTTAAGCAGCATAGTAATATGGGGTTTGTCTTTAATATCAGTAAGTTCCTCATATCAAGAAGGGATTACCCAACTGTGACAGCTAAGCAAGTAAATATCTATAACACACTGTCCAATGAACATGCTTTACTATAGTTTTTATTTATCTACTGGATAGTTTGATGTTTAGCCAAGTTAATGTCTCATTTGGACTTCCTCCAAACCTTCTGTCCAGTCAGTTCTGGGTTATGTCTTCCTTGTAACTTTCCTTTTATACTGTCATGAAAAGCTCACTGTATGCCAGATCCCCACTCACATCTCCAAAACCATGCAGCAACAGGCATTAAACACATGAAGATCCCCACTAAACCTCTGCACAGCCATGAAGCAACAGGCACTAACCACATATACTTTAATGGTTCCTTGCAAACAGGATGGCAACCTGTTTAACAATGCTAGTTTCAGAACATATAAATTCAAGATGTTATCATTTATCTATGTTTACAGTGGCACAGAACATCGAATCTATTTAAAATTAATCTAACATATGTCAAGATTTCCTTTAAAAAGGACATGTGTTGCATGCATGTGTGTGTGTGTGCACGCATGTGTGTATTTGTAACAAGGAAATTTTCAGCTTTCTTGACATTGTATATACCCACTTATCTTCCTGTCCTGAGGATTATCATTTGTGATCCATGCACCCAGATGATGCATGGTTTTAGTAACTATTTTTTATTAATAGAACATTTTTTTCTATATTAATCAAGAATGGGCTTTAATTTTTGCTCTAATTGAAGCAATGAAGACTTATCTAGTGGTATTCAGAGAAATGTCAGTTCTGGCTTTGTTTTGCTCTTAATTTTCTGTTAATAAATATTCATTGAATATACATTATTTGTTTTTAGGATGGCACAGTGAAATATCTATTTCTGGTACATGAAAATTTATGTACTAGTCCACATAATTCTATAATTAAGTAATGTGATTATCATTTACAACCCATTAGTATTCACACTTGAAAAATAAATCAAGAACATAGAGGCTTAAGTATGCATTGTTGTCAGTTCAGACTCATAGTAACCTTGTATAGCATTTCCAAGGAGCAGATGGTGGGTTTGAACTACCTACCTTATGATTCTCAGTCCAGTGTTGATGCTCTGATGCTACACTGCCACACTAGGAGTCCATACAAAGAATTTTTTTTTTTTTAAGTCTGCCCTTCTTCTGCTTCAGGAACATGGATGCTTTTCTTCTAACACGAAAAATATAAAGACAGTGATGGGTATGGCTCCTCAGTTACCTATTCAATAGCCAGCCCCTCTTCCTAGGCCAGAGAAAGGAAATTTTAGAAACTCATTTTTCTATCCTTCATTGTAGTACAAGGTGCCCATGAGACAGATTTCTAGAAAATACTATTGTTTTTTAAATGTGAAGTCCTTCTGGGAAATATGTTAGCCTTTAAAATAAGAAATAAACATGTAGTGATCCCATTTACCTCCTCTCTCCATCTTTATATTCTAGTAGCTCTGGATGCAGCTGCCTTTTCATCATAAAGCAATGCAGCTAAGTCAACATCCAGAACAAAGATTGAAAGAGCCTGGGATCTTCCTGGCATCATTAAACTAATGAACCGCCCCCTAATGCCTACCTCTGGACAACTTATTAGTCAACCATTAGCATCTTAAAAGTTTAAGACTTTCATCATTTTCTGTTACCTGTAGTTTAAAAAAGGAACCCTGGGGACTGCACAATAAGCATTAGACTGCTAATCACAAGAAAAGTAGTTCAAATCCATGAGCACCTATTAAAATTGATAGTCTTGGAAATCCCTATATAAGGTCACTTTGACTTGTAATCAGCAAGATAGCCATGGCTTTGGGTACACAGAAGCAGTCTTTCTGATTTGTTGAGAATCCATTTTTAGCTGGACCTCAAACAGAAATCAAAGAGACTTTCCCACCTAAGGGAATGAATTAAAAATTACATAGTGAACTTAATGACATGGATGGAGAAAAGTTCCCAGGACCTTCATCTGCTGATGGGTCACAATTCAAAATTAGAAAAACTACAACTACAAATATCCATTAATATTCAGAGCATTGGGTGTACAAAGTATGAATCTAGGAAAATTGGAGGTTGTCAAAAAAAGAAATGGGGTGCATAAAGATTGATATTCCAGGCATTAGTGAGTATAGACCATTTTGAATCAGACAATCATATGGTTTACTATGACAGAAACAGCACTGAAGAAGGATAGTGTGATATTCATCATCAAAAAGAACATTTCAAGATCTAAAACTACAATGCTGTGATAAGATAATATACATATGCCTACAAAGAAGACCAGTTAATAACATTATTATTCAAATGTATACAACAACCACTAAAGATGATGAAATTAAAGAATTCTACCAATTTTCAGTCTCAAATTTATCAAATATGCAATCAAGATTCATTGATATTTACTGATGATTGGATTGTAAAAGTTGGAAACAAGGAGAAAGGATATGTAATTGGAAAATATGGTATTGGTTGTAGAAAGGATGCTGGAGATAGCATAATAAAATTTTGTAAGACCAATGACTTATTCATTGAAAATATCTTTTCAGCAACATCAAAGGTGATTACACACTTAGACCTCAACAGATGGAACACACGGGAATCAAATTGACAACATTTATGGGAAAAGACAATGTAGAATCAGAATTATCAACAACCAAAACAAGGTCAGGGGCCAACTGTGGAACAAACCATCAATTGTTCATATGTAAATTCAGGTTGAAGTGGAATAAAAATTTTAAAAGACCATGAAGGTCAAAATATGAACTTAAGTATATCCCACCTGTATTTAAAGATCTTTTCAAGAACTGATTAAATCCATTAGACACTAATGACTAAAGACCAGGAGAGCTGTGGAATGACATCAAAAACATCATCCGTGAGGAAAGCAATAGGTCAATACAAAGAAAAGAAAGAGAGGATCAAACGGATGTCCAAAGAGTCTCTGCAATTTGCTCTTGAATATAGAGAAGAAGTATAGTAACTAGAAAAAAATGATAAAGTAAAAAAACTGAACAGAAAATTGTAAAGTGCAACTTAAGTCGAAAAAGTAAAGTATTATAATGAAATGTGCAAGGCCCTAGAGTTAGAAAACCAAAAAGGAAGAAACACTTATCATTTCTCAAACTGAAGAAAAAATTCAAACCTCAGGTTGCACTATTGAAGGAGTCTATAGGTACAATGGGGTTCTGGTGTGGCACTGTGGGTTAATGCGCTGGACTGCCAAGTTAGTTTGAACTGCAAGGTTGGTGGTTCAAGTTCACTAGCTGCTCCTCGGAAACCCTATAAACAGTTGCTATGGGTCAGAACCTACTCAATGGCACTTAACAACTACACAGCATGGGCAAAATATTGAATGATGCAGGAATCTTCAAAAGAAGATGGAAGGAATGCACAGAGTCACTGTACCAAAAAGAATTGGTAGATGTCCAGTCATTTCAAGAGGTACTATATAATCAAGAACCAACAGTACTGAAGGAAGAAGTCCATGTTGCACTGAAGTCATTGGTGAGAAATAAGGCTCCAATAATTGACAGAATGCAGACTGAAATGTTTCAGAAAATTGATGCAGTGTTGTTGACACTCAGTTGTTTATTAGGAAAGGATGAGGCAGTGTTTCATTCTGTTTTACATAGGGTTGCTATGACTCTCAACCAACACAATAGTACCTAACAACAACAACATGTAGTGAGCTGGAGAAATCAGGCAACAGAAAAAATATTTGCACAGATATATAAATAAAAAGTTATTCAGAAAACTACCAGTCAATTAAATTCATAGAAATAGTTTGTGAGGTTAAGCAGTCAGAATTTTTACAGAGCTTATCTGAATGACACAAAGTATCTCTAGCCATCAATTGATGAAAATTACATTTAATCAAATTCATAATGAAAACCTGAATCTTAACAAAGACAATCACAAGGTAGATTTCCATGGAACTCTCAAGAAAACTTCAACAGAACTGGGACCACACAAAAAAACTGGTTATTCAGATTGATAAAAAATATCTCTCTCTTGACCCCTCTAGCTAAAGACTATCTTTAGTCCTATGGGGTATTTGTAAGAAAATAATTTTATATTTAATTTACTTAAAAATTAATATAGTTTCTATTCAGTTGTAAAATATAAACAAATTAAATAAGTACCTTCACTAATTCCAAATTCAAGAACTGCTGACTGTTATTTTACATTACTATCTAGATCTGTTGGATTCTAACTAACAAATTGTCCAACTTTTGATGAAATTAGCAAATATCCTCCTCTACCCAAATTATATCCTCTTCCCCAGTATAGAGATGCTAAAGCAAATGGAGGAAATGAGGAAGTACAAGAGCTGAAAAGAAAATTTCACAGGTCAGCTCAAGAAGACAAAGTCAAATATTAAAATGAAATGTGGTTAGAAAATCAAAAGGGAAGAACATGCTCAGCATTTCTCAAGCTGAGGGAACTGAAGAAAAGAATAAAGCCTCAACTATCATTATTAAAGGATTCTCTTGGCAAATTATTGAATGATGCAGAAAGCATAAAAAGAATATGAAAGGAATACAAAAAGTACTGTACCAAAAGGAAATGGTCAATGTTCTACCATTTCAAGAGGTAGTATATGATCAAGAGACAATGAGACTGAAGTAACAAATCCAAAGTACATTGAAGGAATTGGCAAAGAACAGGCTCCAGGAATTGATGGGATAAAAATTGAAATATTTCAAAAAAGTGAAGCGGCACAGGAGGCACTCACTCATCTCTGCCAAGAAATTTGGAAGACAACTATCTGGCTGACTGATTGGAAGAGATCCGTATTTGTGTCCATTTCAAAGAGAGGTGACCCAACGGACTGCAGGAATCATCAGAAATATCTTTGGTATCCCATGCGAGTAAAGGTTTACAAAAGGTAATACAGAAATGGTTGCAACCATACATTGACAACTTCCAAAGGTACAAGACAGATTCAGCAGAGGATGTGGAATGAGGGATATCATTGTTGATGTTAGATGGACCTTGTCTGAAAGCAAAGAACACCAAAAAGATGTTTACTTGTGCTTTATTGACTACGCAAAGACTTTCGATTGCGTGGATCATGATAAGCTATGGACAACATCGAGAAGTATGAGTATTCTGGAACACTTAATTGTGCCCATAAGGAAACTGTACATAGACCAAAAGGCAGTTGTTTGAACAGAACATAGGAATACTGAATAGTTTAAAATTAGGAAAGGTGTGCGACAGGGTTGTATTCTTTCACCATATTTATTCACCCTATATGCTGTAACAACCTGCGATATGATACAACCTTGCTTACTGAAAGTGAAGAGGACTTAAAATAGTTTCTGATTGAATATCAAATACCACAGCCTTTGGTATGGATTGCATCTCAATGTCAAGAAAACAAAAATCCTTACCACTGGACCAATAAACAACATTCTTATCAATGGAGAAAAGATTGATGTTACCAAAGACTTCATTTTTCCTGGGTCAACCATCAACACTCACAGAAGCAGCAGTCAAGAAATCAAACAACATATTGCATTTGGCAAATCTGCTGCACAAGATATTTTTAAAGTGTTGAAGAGCAAAGATGCCAGGTTGAGGACTAAGGTACGCCTGACACAAGCTATGATATTTTCAATAACCTTATTTGCATGCAAAAGCTTGACGGTGAATGAGGAAGATCATAGAAGAATTGATGCATTTTAGTTATGGTATTGGAGGAGAATATTGAAAGTGCCATGGGCTGCCAAAAGAACAAACAGATATGTGTTGGAAGAAGTATAGCCAGAGTGCTCCTTGGAGGCCAGGATGACCAGACTTCGTCTCTCATACATCGGACATGTTGTCAGGAGGGACTAGTCACTAGAGAAGGATATCATATTTGGTAAGGTGGAGGGTCAGAGAAAAAGAGGAAGACCCCCATCGAGATGTGTCAGCAAAGTGGCAGCATCATTGGGCTCAAGGGTGGCAACAATTGTGAGATTGGCCCAGAATCAGGTAATGTTTCATTCTCTTGTGCATAGGGTCACTATGAGTCGGTATCAACTTGATGGTACCTAACAACAACAACAACCCCAATTATAAGTGTAAGTAAAGTTACATTTGCTATAACTGCCCACTCAGTATATATTTATCAGGACCAAGAGTGACCACATGGTTTGTGATAACTAGTTGGGTACTTGTTCATTAAATATCTGTAAAATGTTGAGTGTACTACTGTTCTGAGTCTACAATATTATAGTTACTGTCCTTGACAATAAGATTCAGAAAATATAGATAATATTTATTTCAGAAATATTCATGTGATAAAGTGAGAATTGATTACACAAGTGTATAATCAAAAATTATCTGTACTCTGCCTGTAGAATGTATTTTAATCAACTTTAAGAAAAGACAAATACATCATTTTTCAACATAATCTCCTTGCTTTACAATGCACTTTGTCCAACTGTCAACAAGCTTTCATATTCCCATATTAAAAAAATATTTTGGTCTAAGCTGTGAGCCACAAATGCACCACTGTGTTCACTTTTTCATCAGAGGAGAATCTTCATTCACAAAAGGCTGCTTTCAGGGGATTAAACAGGTGAAAGTCCAATAGAACAAGATCAGGACTATAGGGAAGATGTTTTAACACCTCACAACAAAGATTTGCAGAGTGTCAACAGTGTGGGCATGCATTGTCATGCAAGATAACAATGCTCTTGTATAGCAGTCCCTTGAATTTAATCCAAAATTTGGCTGTAATGACCACTATTGGTTGTTGGACCTTTATTTCCTGGTAGTATTTTAATACTGGCCTTTGAGAATTCTAGAAAACTGTAAGCATCAATTTTCCAGCTGATTGTTGACTTTTGAACTTTTCCTTGATCAGTGATTGTGCATATTTCTATTCCATACTCTGCCATTTACTTTCAGGCTCTTAGTGATGAAACCATGTCTCATCACCAGTAACAATTTTTTTTAGAAACTTTCACCTTCCTTCTAGTATTTGTTCAAATTTTGTTTGCAGATTTCCAAACACTTCTGTTTATGCTCTTCTATGAGTTGTTTTGGTATTCATCTCACACAAACTTTTAAAATTCAAGCCTGTCATGGATTATTTCATAGGCAGGTCCATGGCTGATTTGCAAATGATTTGCCACATAATCCAATGTCACTTGCCTATTCAACAGAATCATTTCACATGCTCACTCAATGTGGTCATCAGTCATGGGTAGATAGGCGTTATAATACAATGAGAGCGCAGATAATTTTTTACTCACACTTATCTGTCATAATCTAGCCCATAGACTATCCAGATTTTTAAGGTATTGAATTACATTAAAATAGGACTTTTTAGATATAGATTCTGGAGTTTGTGAAAGAAAGTTAGCAAAAATACTCAACTTTGTGTCCCACAGTATTTTAATTTTCAAGATTGCATTAACAAAATACCAAAGAATGAATGGATATAAAGAACAGAAAGTAATTTTATCACAGTTCCAGAGGCTAGAAGTTTAAATTAGGGTCTTAGATATAATGAATTCTTTTGGGGACCTTGAGAGAGGAACTGTTCCATGCCTCTCTCCTAGTTTCTGGTGGCTGATAGCAGTCCTTGGTGTTTCTTTGGTACGTATAGATGCATCTGTGGCTGTCTTCTCCCATGTGTATGACTGTCTCTGTGTTTGTCCTTCTATTTTATAAAATATTACTAAAGGGGTTGGGATTATGACCCGTCCTACTACAGCACAACTTCATTATGAAGCTCTTATTAATAATTTCAGATAACATATGCAGAGAAAAATATCGATTTCCCAAGCATTACCATTTTCACCTGCGTAGGGATTTGAACGCCAATAGATCTTTTGGGGGCATACAATTCATGGTATTTTCAATAACCTCATATGCATGTGAAAGCTGGACATTGAATAAGGAAGACCATAGAAGAATTGACGCTTTTGAGTTATGGTGTTGGGGAGAATATTGAAAGTGCCATGGGCTGCCAAAAGAACCAATAGATCTGTTTTGGAAGAAGTGCAGCCAGAGTGCTCCTTGGAGGCTAAGACAGCCAAACTTCCTCTCTCATACTTTGGACATATTGTCAGGAGGGACCAGTTGCTGGAGAAAGATATCATGTTTGGTAGGGTGGAGGGCCAGAGAAAAAGAGGAAGACCCCAACGAGATGGATTAGCCAAGTGGCAGCATTGATGGACTCAAGCGTGATAACAGTAGTGAGGTTGGCCCAGGATCAGGCAGTGATTCATTCTGCTGTGCATAAGATTGCTATGGGTCAGTACCGACTCAATGGCACCTAACAACAACAATTCAGTTTATAACATACAGCATCACCAAAGAGAAGAATCTTACTTTTTTCCTCAGTGTTTATTTCCTACATTCCCAAATCAGTGAGTACATGTTGGAGAACATTGAAACGAGTTGAAAAAGGTTAACTTCATCTCCTTATTCAAGAAGATGTATTACTGACATCTTTCTAACTGTGTAAAGACTACTCAGTATTCTTTTCTGAGCATAAAGGACCAAAATGAAATACATGCCTATCTAGTCCAGTAGTAGAGAAGAAAATGTAATGACAAAATTTCTTTTTTTTCAGAGGTCAGGGCATTTTTCCATGCTAAATATAAAATATCCCTTAAGTTCTAGTCATTTTTCATGATGTTGTTATTTATGTGTGCCTAATTTCAATGTGTGATTTAGAAATCTGAAAATAAGTCTTTTGTTCTGACCCTTTTGTGTTAGAAGTAATTCATGTTACTCAAGTATGACTTGGTGGGTTTTCAATTGATTAAGGCAATTTAATTTTCCCATCTCTAGTATCTCCAGGACTTTACTTATATCAGTATTTTTATTAGAAAACTTTTTCAATGCTGAGTTCTAAATATATAAATTTGAATCTATTATATTGCATGATTCACCATTACATGATTCAAAAAGTATTGTTGCTTTTCTAGTTCATACATGCGCAGATCTATTCCAAACAAAATACATTTAAGCATGTCTCAGCAATCAGTGGATGGCTACAATTTAAGTTCTTTAAGTAATACACTTGTCCTAGTCTCATTGTTTTTGTTAAGTGCCGTTGAGTCAGTTCCAACCCATAGCAACCTTGTATAGGGTTTCCTAGTAACAAAAAAGAAAGGTCTCAAAACAGTGGCTTCCAAGGGTATTGGCTGGGCCAGTTAAATTCAAGGCAGAGAGATCAGCTCACAGGGTTAAATGGCAACTGTTTTGGGGGTACTCCAAAGAAATTTTCAAGAGAGAGAAAGAGAGTTTCTCAAAGGATACAAGATGATCACAGGGATTTATTAGAAAATAATTTTTAGAAAACTGAAAACTGCATCCGTGAGGAAAAGGCCAGTAAACTTGAATACAATTTTTTTCCATCATGATAATATACCTGTTGATTTTTCTAGAGTATGAGGGTTATTCTCCTGGAATTTCATTGGGAACCCTTACCCTGACCACCATGCAGTCTTGATCTTGCCCCTTTAGACTTCTTTTTGCTCCACTAACTCAGAGAACATTGAAAAGGAACACACATTGAGTCCCTTGAAGATGCCAAAACTGCCATTTTGATGAGACTTAAATCAATGAGCTCAAAATTTGTGGGGGCAAGAGTTCTAGAGATGGAAACGCTGTTTTAGAAGTGCATAGGACTAAATGAAGGATATGTCAAGGAAAAATCATTTCACATTTTGATATTTTTGTTTAATAAAGGTCTTTATGGTTCTGAAGCAAAAATTGTTTACTTATCCTGCATGAACTCCTGGCATGACACAGCAAGATCAGCACTGAACTGAGAATCACAAGGTCAGCAGTTCAGACCCAAGAGCTGCTCCTCAGAAACTCTAGACAGGGTCACTATAAGTCAGATGGCAACAACAATGGCATACATGAATACTAAGAACATCAACAACAAATAGCATGTTTTTGTCACACTGACTATGTTCCAAGCCTTGCCTGGCCATTTTACACAAGATAAATTTATACTTTATATATGGTGTGGGGTTTTTTTCCCAGATGTTTCCACTAATGTTCTCTGAATTTGTACTTTCATATAATAAGCCAAAGTAAACTATTATTTCTCTTTCTTTTATGTATGGAAAAAATGTGGCATAGTTCATGCCTCTGTGCAAAAGTTAAAGTAACAGTTTAATGTTGGCAGAACAAAGTAGAATAGTTTAGTACTCTTCTGATTCTCTCCTCATAAAACATATTTTTTAAATTAAAATGTATTATAATTTCTCAGCATTAAAGTTATGAAAAAAAAGTTCTCTGTCACCTGATTTTCTCACAATCAACCTACAATATATGTACATACATGTTTTGTAAGTGTTGAATATTTTGCCTGATCTTTCAAAAATAAGAAAATAATAATCCCATTTTTAGGATGAGAAAGCCAGATACTATAAGATGCTAAAGTGACTTTAAAAAACAAAAACATTGCTATCGATTTGGTGGCAACTTATGGCAACCCTATGTGTTAGAGTTCAACTGCTCCATTGTCTTGGCTATAATATTATGGAATTTGTGGCACCATTGGGTTGGTTTGAACCATCAGCTTTTAAATAGTAGATGAGTGTAAACTGCTCTAAAAGCTTCTAAAAGAGAGAATGTGGATAAGTCTCTGGTACCAAGCCCTTTCTACTACAGAACATCACAACAAAACTGTTTAAAAGCATGCTGCTTCCATCTCTTAAAAGTTAACAATGAATTGCTACTAGATAGTAATATATCTCTACTTCTTTGCAAGTTAAAAATATAAATACCAGCCTACAAGAACTATTATAAAATTGTCCTTTAAAGCATTTACCTTGAGAATCTTTAGTTCCATTGCAAACATACACTCCCTGATCAAAACATGCTTAAAATGCTTTGGCAATTACTTTGAAAGTCAAGTTACAAGCCACAAAAGAATATCACTTTCTTTACTTAATACCTCATTTTTTAAAAATTATTAAAAGCTTAATCATTAATTTTATTTACCAGATGAGGATCTGCTTTCTTTGGACTTTTCCCAAATATAATATTTTCACTCAAAGAATGAAATTTTTTCATTCTTAAATATACATTTTTAAGTTTGCCTTGGTCTCAGTGGACAAATTCACAGGAGAAATTCCACAATGAGTTGTCCAAAGGCAGCAAGATGATGTCTTTGATTGAAATAACTTTCCTTCTGTGTATAAGTTTTGAAATTTTATTCAAAAGTACGCTATTGCACTATGAAGTCACGTGTCATGTGTAATATGAATGTCTATACACACAGGACCTAAGGGGAAAAAAATCACAGCAATGTTGCCTAAAGAAGAGAAACTGTCCACACAGCTGCCAAAATCAAGTCCTCTGGAGGCGATGATTTACTGAACTAACAACAGTTCAATTGCCAAGTAACTTCTGTTTCTCACAATTTAGCAAGCTTCAATTCAACCTACCAATTTTCCCATTATGCCACTTGTAAGAGAAGAGATCATCTTAACCCCAGTAGAACATTTCAATAAATTGCCCACTATAGAAATATTAAGGATGTGTTATAACACCTCTTTCCTTTCACAGAAATAATGCCTTTCTGACATTTTGACAAGTTAATGAAGCATCTCTTTCCCATCTGAAAAACTCAGTTGGCATTCCTTCATCAAGAAGTGAGCTTCCAAGTGTTTCTTCATTTGACCCTCAAAATACCTTTTAACACTTTTCTTAGGAGTGATGTCAGCTGGTACTCAAGCCACTTGGTACATTCCCAGGAACTTTAAAAATAATTCCATCATATTGGCTAATCCTAGGGGGTCTCTCTAGAACTAAGTGCACTTGTAAAACTATCCATAAAAATTCCTCTTTTTCTCTACCTACTTCCTCTAACATCCTGGCAATATTTTACTCGGACTGAGAAGCACATCTAATTTCTAAGCATAAAATATCGGTCTATTTATCAATTTCTTCAAGCAGCCCAATTTCTATACCCTCATCCTTCTTACTAATAAATTTAATTAAGGAAAGCTCCCCTTTGTTTCCAATGCTTGTATTTGGCTTCAGTGTCCATTAATTAACTACTTGGATATTTAAAAATCTTTTTTCCTAGTCTATGCATATATTCCTTAAAAGCCTGTAAATTGAAACATTTAGTCTTGCTTGAGATTAATTTTCCACTTTCATTGTTCCAATTATCTGGCAAATGTTGTGGTTTTATACTAATTCCCCATAGTTCTTTGAACCTGTTATGTTTTTTATGTTTGTGTTTGATGTGTTTCCTTAGCAACATTTTGGCCAACCTGCCTGTTCTGTGAGATTTAGGGAATGAACACATTTGAAATGTGAAATGACTGCTATAGGTTATATTTTGATTACTCCCAAAATAGTTTTTAAATTATGGTTTTAAAATTATAGCTTTTAAATTATGAAAGATATACATTCTAACTTTGTTGTTTTTTCCCCAACCAATATTCTTCCTGTATATGTTTGATTCATTTCTACTTAAGACTTGGTTAATTAATAGGTTCATGGAAATATTACAAGAGGACGATTTTATAATTTCAGAAAACTAACTAGCTCCTATAAACCTCACTATTCTAGTTAGCAAGCTTTATAAGCCAGTGTTACTTGAAATAGTATCATTTGACTGCAGAAATATTATGCATTCATCCATTCAACACATATTAATAGACTGGCTTTGCATATAGACATTTGAAATTACAGACTACATATTATCTGAAGATTTTCCATGATTTCTTATAGATATTTAAACTTTGTTAGTATCTGTTACTTCTGTAGAATGAAGGTCCCTATACAAAATAAATGGGGTCTTTGTAAGTTGTTTTCCAAGAAAAAAAAACAGCTAATTAAACAGTGGCCTTTTCTACACTGTGATTAATGCATATTGGGTATGTTATCATCATTGTTAAGTGCTGTTGAGTAGGTTCTGACATATAGCAATCCTGTATAGGGTTTCCAAAGAGTGGCTGGTTGAATTTGAACCACTGACCTTGTGGTTCAAACTGACCTTGAGCTTTAGTGCTTATATTACAGCCTATACCAGAACTCCATATTTAACTGATATTCAAATTGTTGTTGTTATTGTTGTAGTTGTTGTTAGGTGCAATCGAGTCAGTATCAATTCACAGCGATTCTATGTACAACAGAACGAAACACTGCCCAGTCCTAGGCCAACCTCACAATTGTTGACACACTTGAGCCCAATGATGCTACCATGTTGCCAATCCATTTCACTGGGAGTCTTCCTCTTTTTCTCTGACCCTCCACCTTAGCAAACATGATATCCTTCTCCAGTGACTGGTCCCTCCTGACAATATGTCTGAAGTATGATAGACGAAGTCTGGCCATCTTGGCCTCCAAGCAGCACTCTGGCTACACTTCTTCCAACACAGATCTGTTTGTTCTTTTGGCAGCCCATGGTACTTTCAATATTCTCCTCCAACACCATAACTCAAAAACGTTAATTCTTCCACCGTCTTCCTTAATCACTGTCCAGCTTGTGCATGCATATGAGGTTATTGAAAATACTATGGCTTGTGTCAGGCGTGCCTTAGTCCTGAAGCTGACATCTTTGCTCTTCAACACTTTAAAAAGGCCTTGTGCAGAAGATTTGCCTAATGCAATATGTCATTTGATTTCTTGACTGCTGCTTCCATGAGTGTTGATGGTTGATACAAGAAAAATTAAGTCCTTGACAACTTCAATCGTTTCTCCATTGATAAGAATGTTGTTTATTGGTCCAGTGGTGAGGATTTTTGTTTCCTTTACACTGAGATGCAATCCATAATGAAAGCTGTGGTCTTTGGTCTTCATCAGAAAGTATTTTAAATCCTCTTCACTTTCAGCAAGCAAGGTTGTTATTGAGTCTTCCTCCAGTAGTGATGCCACGTTTTTCTTCATATAACCCAGTCTCTGATTATTTGCTCAGCATACAAGTTGAATAAGTATGGTGAAAGAATACAACCCTGTCACACACCTTTCTTAATTTTAAACCATTCGATGTTCCCATGTTCTGTTTGAACAACTGCCTCTTGGTCTATGCAAAGGTTCCTTATGTGCACAATTAAGTGTTCCAGAATACTCATACTTTGCAATGTTGTCCATAGCTTGTCATGATCCATATACTCGAAAGCCTATGTGTAGTCAATAAAGCACAGGTAAACATCTTTCTGATATTCTCTGCTGTCAACCAAGATCCATCTGACATCAGCAATGATATCCTTCATTCCATATCCTCTTCTGAATTGGGCTTGAACCTCTGAAAGTTCTCTGTCAATGTATGCTTGCAGCTCTTTCTCTGTTACCTTTAGTAAAACTTTACTCGCATGGGATAACAAAGATATTGTCCGATGATTTCCACATTACGTTGGGTTACCTCTCTTTGTTATGGGCACAAATACCAATCTCTTCCAATCAGTTGGTCAGATAGTTGTCTTCCAAATTTCTTGGCAGAGATGAATGAGTGCCTTTTGTGCCGCCTCACTTTCATGAAAGATTTCAATTTTTATTCCATCAATTCCTGGTGCCTTGTTCTTTGCCAATGCCTTCAATGCACCTTGGATTCTTCCTTCAGTATCATTGGCTCTTGATCATATGCTACCTCTTGAAACAGTTGAACATCAACCATTTCCTTTTCATACAGTGACTTTTTGTATTCCTTCCATCTTCTTTTTACACTTTCTGCATCATTCAATGATTTGCTCAGAGAATCCTTCAAAAGCAAAAGTTGAGGGTTGAATTTTTTTTTTTAAGTTTTTATTGTGAATTGAGTGATAGTTTACATGGAAGAACATCAACTTTACATTCATCCTATAGTATTTCATTTCACTGCAATGATTACAATCCCCTCCATGCATCATCATCCAACAGCATTTGCTTCCATTCCCTCTGTTTTTGTTTTTATTTTGGTTGTTTTTTGGTTGTTTGAGTGGTTATATATTCCTGAGTATACACCAAAGCACTTTTTGCTTTCTCCCTCTATGATGTTCTTGATGTCATCTGACAACTCTTCTGGTCTTTGGTCTTTAGTGTCTAATGTATCAAATCTGTTCTTCCGATGATCTATAAATTCAGGTGGAATATAGTCAAGGTCATATTTTGGCTCTTGTGGATTTGTTTTCATTTTCTTCCGCTTCAGTCTGAATTTGCATCTGAGCAAATGATGGTCTGTTCCACAATTTGCCCTAGTCTTGTTTTTACTGATGATATTTCCACCATATGTAGTCAATTTGATTTCTATGTATTCCATCTGGTGAGGTTCATGTGTATAGTTGTCTCTTATGCTGTTTAAAGAAGGTATTTGAAAGGAACAAATCATTGATTTTGCAGCATTCTATCATGTGATCTCCAGCATCATTTTAATCACCAAGGCCATATTTTCCAACCACTGTTCCTTTCTCTTTGTTTTCAACCTTTGCATTCCAGACGCCAGTGATTATCTTCATATCTTCATTGCATGTTTGATCAATTTCAGATTGAAGGAGTTGATAGAATTCTTCTATTTCATCCTCACTGGCTTTAGATATCCAAATTAGAGCTAATTAACAAAATAAACTCTTTTTTTAACTCTAACATGTTTTCTAGCGAGACACTGTGATATCCTAGGAAATTCAAATTGACTTCAAATTGAGGTTGTATCTTTATTGTGTGATCTTAGCAGTTGTATTTTCTCTGTCAGTCCCAGTTTCCTTATTTACAACAGGAAGCAGTTTCAAAAGCATATACAAAGTGCTCTAGTACATATGGGGAGTCCTGGTGTGTCCCTGTAGAGTAAGCACTGAACTATAAGGTCAGTTTTAATGGCAAGGTCGACAGTTCAAACTCACCAGCCACTCCTCGGAAACCCTATACAGTATCGCTATGAGTTGGAACTGACTCCACAGCACCTAACAACAACAACAACAGTATGTAATTGGAGTGTTGTGGCTCTGTAAGATAAGTACTGGACTTCTAACTACAAGATTGGAGATTTGAGCCCACCTTCAGCATGAGAAGCATAAGACTTTCTGCCCCAACAAAGATTTATACCTCAGAAACCATATGTAGGGTTGCTATGAATCAGAACTGACTCCATGGCACATAAAAACAACAGCAGTATGTAGTTGGTATCTTGTGAGCAAATATTTTAATTTTCTTGTTTAATGTACTAACATTGGAAATGAGAATTTTGTCTTCAGAAACACAGTACATTTTTTAATGTTCAAATTTTATACAGTAATTTCTTTTCACCTATGAGATTTATTTTTCATTAATTTCAATAGTAATAAAATTATAGTTGAGAAGTTTAAAAGTTTGTAACAAAATAGGGTAAAATTCTATCAATTTTTGCTTCATGTATTTTGAAGTTGAGTTTAGTAGCACAAATATTTACATCATCTTGATAAATTGATCCCATTGTCAATATACAATACTCCTCTTTATTCCTCATCATCTTCCTTTCATGGGTGAACCATGGAAGCATAATGCTAAGTTAAAAAAAAAAAAAAAAAAACAGACACAAAAAGGTAAATATTTTATGATCCCACTTAAGTGAATATCTAGAATAGGCAAATGCATAGCGGTTATCAATGGTTATCAGGAAGGGAGGGGAGAGGGAAATGGGGAGTTACTGCATAATGGGCACTGTAATTGTGTTTGGGTACAGATATTGGTGATGGTGGCACAGCATGCTGAATGTAATTCATGTCACTGAATTATACACTTAAAATGGTTAAAATATCAAATACATATTCTATATGTTTACCACAATGAAACTATGTAAAGTACATGTATTATTTAAAATGTCAATATAGAAATTTCCACCACAGTTTGTCATACCATTGTGGCTTAAGTGTTACTGTGATGCTGGAAGCTATGCCACAAATATTTTAAATATCAGCAGGGCCATCCATGGCCTACAGGTTTCTGCTTAGCTTCCAGACTAAGCCAGACTAGAAAGAAGGAGAGGAAAAAATACTTCTGGATGTTCAGTGTTTGGAAACATTATGAATAGCAGTTAGAACACTGTCAGATAGCACCAGACTACTGAATATTAAAACATTATGAATAGCAGCAGAATGTTGTCTGATATAGTGTCATAAAATGAGCTCATGAGGTTGGGAGACTCTCAAAATATGACTTGGGAAGAGATGCCCTCTCAAAGCTGAGTTGACCGAGGTAACACAAATGGAGTAAGGCATTGGATACCTACAATTCCTGATGGGGCACAACTCAAAATGAGGAGAAAAAGCTGCAAACATCCATTACCACTCAGAACATGGAATGTACCAAGTATGATTCTAGGAAAATTGGAAGTTTTCTAAAGTGAAATGGAATACATAAACATCCATATTCTAGACATAAATGACTTGAAATGAACTGGTATTGGTCATTCTGAATCTGATAATCATATGGTCTACTGTGCTAGTAATGACAAATTGAAGAAGAATGGCATCACATTCATTACCAAAGATAACTTTTCAAGATCTATCTTGTAGTATAATGCTGTTTGTGATAGGATAATATCCATATGCCTAAAAAGAAGAACAGTTAATATCACTATTATTCAAATTTATGCATCACATTATGTACCAACCATTAAATCCAGTGATGATGAAATTGAAGAATTCTACCAACTTTTTCAGTCAACAGCAAAATAGATATCGGAACTAGATTAGTAGTTGTTTATGGCTTTAGGATGGAGAAGCTGGGAAGTAAGTACAAATAGGTAAGAGGTTTCCTTTTGGAGTCATGAAAATGCTTTAAAATTCATTTATTCAGATGATTATACAACTCTGTAGATAAACTAAAAACTATTGAATTGAATACTTTAACCAAGTGGATTTTTATTATATGTAATTTTTTCAATATAATTGTTTTTTAAAAAGGCCTAACCAAAAACAAAACATGAATTAATCAGTTCTTTTGAGTTCTGTCTACTAAACTCAAAATGCCTTGCTTTACTCCTTGAAGTTTGTATAGATCCTAAGCACCAAACTGCAATTAATAAAGCAAGGTAGTTTGAGTTCCTGAGCGGTGCTTAAGATCTCTAAAAACTTCAAAGAACAAAGAATGGCATTTTGTAATAAGGCGTACACATTTATTACTTTCTTTTTTCCATAACAAGGAGCACTAGTAGTGCCGTGGATTAAACATTAGGCTTCTAACTGATGACTTGAATCCAGCAGTTGCTCCGTAGAAAAAGATGAGGAAGCCCGCTTCTGTAAAGATTTATAGCCCTGGAACTCTATGGAGCAGTTTTACCCTCTCCCATAGGGTTGTTGAGTCAGAACTGACTTGAGGGTATTGGGTTTAGATTTTTTTGTTTTTTGCTTTCTCCAAAACCAGATATTACTTGATTTTGAATAGAGTATTTATTTTTGTTTTGAACAAGAATTTAGATAAAGCTAATATTTCCAAGAAAAACTGAGGGTCTTTCGTTGTACTTTTTGTTTTGAGAATTTCTCATAATTTAAACTAATAATAATAAAAACTTTAACATAATAAAGCAATATTTTCCTTATAACATTTTCTTAAATAACATTTGCTGAGAACTTGCCATGTGACAAGCATCATTCTAGACAGTTTTGAATATGTTATATTATTAAGGTTTTATTAACTTTACTTTATTGGAAAGATTGAAGGTATATAATATCCATATACCTAAAAGTCTTTACTGAATAAAGTATTATCTCATTGTAGGTTTATGTTTCATTTTTCTGATGATTAATAATGTTAAGTATCTTTTCTTGTGCTTAGTGGCCATTTGTGCATCTACTTTGGGAAAATAAACTTGTATTTACTTCATTTAATATCATACTTTGAGAGAGCACAGTTTTGGCTGTCCTATCACATGAAGTAATTCTTAGCTGATATAATATTCCCTTGGAATATCCTACAACTATAATACCAAGGAATCCTCATGGTGTTGTAGGATAAGCACTGGACTACTAACTACAAGGTTGGTGGTTCAAACCCACTAGCTGCTCCTCATAAACCTTATATGTGGTCACTATTATTTGTAATGTAGTTGACAGCGCTTGACAGCAACAATTACAATACCAAAATCATATACCATATATTGAAGTATAAGTATGATACATTTACTTCATCTGTTTCAACCTAGTTGCTATGAGTCAGTGCCAACTCAAAGCCAACTAACATTTCAAACTAATTCATAAAAGTTTGATTGAAATTGAGTAAACATTAGAGATTTGGATTTATAATTCATTTTATGAATATATTGTTTCGACTTTGTAAAAGGAATTCTATCCTAATTGCTGGAGAAAAGAATGAGGAATTAAATATAAGGCACACTGCTTTTCTTTTTCTTGTTTTTAAGAAAATTCAAATCTAGTGGGAGACTCAGATATGTATTTGACACTTACTACTGTTAAGTGCCATGGAGTTGGTTCCAACTCATAGAGACCCTGTATATGGTTTCCAGCATATTTATTCACGCCCATCCTTGTGTGGTGCTGTACACATTTTCCCAAAGTAGATATACAAATGGCCACTGAGCACAAGAAAAGATACTGAACATTAGTCATCAGAAAAATGAATATAAACTTACAATGAGATAACACTTTATTCAGTAAAGGCTTTTAAGTATATGGATATTATCCTATCACAGAGTTTAATATTGAGTTTCAATATAGATTGAGTTTCAAGATAGATCTTGAAATGCTCTTTTTGACAATAAATGGAATGTGCCATTCCTCTTCAATTTGTCTTTCCTGACATAGTAAACCATATGATTGTTCAGTTCAAAATGGCCAATACCTATTGATTTCAGGTCACTAAAGCTTAGGATGAACTCCTGATGTGGTATTGTAGGATCAAGGCTGCTCTGCGAACCATGAAGTTGGCAATTCAAATCCACCAGCTGCTCCTCAGAACCCCTATACAGGAGCTGTAAGTCAGAACTGACTTGACAGCACTTACCAACAACAAAAAAAGAATGTCTAGGATACGTATCTTTATGTGTTCTATTTCATTTTTGACAACTTTCAATTTTCTTAGATTCACACTTCATACATTCCACATTCCTACTAGAAATGGATGTTGCAGCTCTTTCTCCTTATTTTGGGTTATACCTCATCAGCGAGAAATGGATAAATAAAACATGATATATTTATATTATGAAATTTTACTCAGCAATAAAAAAGTAAGTACTAATACATGCTACAACTGGGATGAACCCTGAATATATTATGCAAATCAAAGAAGTCAGACACAATATGTCAGACAGTTTATGATTCTATTTATATAATATATCCTGAATAGACAAGTCTATAGAGACAGGGAATAGATTAAACGTTTTCTAAAGCCAAAATGTAGTAGGTTACAAGTTGGGCTGCTAATTGCAAGGTCAGCAGTTCAAAACTACCAGTAATTCCATGAGAGAAACATGAGATTTTCTGCTCTTATAAAAATGCACAGATTAGGAAACCCTATACAGGGTCACTATGAGTCAGAACCAACTCCATGGCACATAACTACCACCACTGACAAAGCCAAGGGGATAGGGAATTTGAGATGGGGTGGTTATGGGATGTACATTTATGAGGTTTGGAGAAGAAGTATAGAAAATGATTGAAAATTCACTCTGGTGATGAATGTACAACAAACAAAGCAAATGTATATTAGAGAATATTTGGTTAAATCTAGATTTATCAAACTACTGGTTTCTTTTACCCCTTAAAAGGCCCAATTATTCTGGCATTTTCCAATGACAATATTTCCTATAGATCTCATTCCTAGATTCACAATCAGGCTTTTTTTTTTTTTTTTCTATCTCACTACCCATAGAGGGATCCTGATGAGTCTAGCTTCCTATATCCATCCCCTTTGCTAAGTTTAAGAATTCAGAAGACTGCAAGGTCAGTAGTTCATGCTCACCAGCTGCTCCTTGGAAACCCTTTACAGGGTCACTGTGGGTTGGAATCAACTTGATGGCACTTAACAACAGCAACAGCAGTACATGGAAAAGGCACGGAGTAGATTTGAATCAATGTAAGCCCTAGTTATTGAGCACTAAGACAAGTCTCTCAAAACTAGTAAACTAGAAGAACAAATTAAAAATGATTGAATAGGGGTATGGAAGAACAAGGTAGATAGGGCAACACAGAGGTAGGTTTGCATGGGCTAACCTACAGAGAGAGGTAAATACCAATTTATGCTCAAACTTAGAATAACAGGGCTCTGTCATACAGATATCGAGGCATAGACTGAATGGGTAAAAGAGGGTAAATATTGTTAAGATACTTGACTGTCTTACAAATATTGGTTTCCTTTGCCTGCTACCACAAAATAGACACTAGAGTGGGATAGAAAGGAATATGGGAAAGTTTATAAGCCCGTCTTCAGCCTATAACTGATGGGAATACCTATAAGGATTTCTAAAATTTGCCCAGTGAAATAACCTGTGGAGCTTTTGTAGTCTTTTAGGACCTAAGGTGGAATCCTGAACTCCATCCAAAACCCTCTGAGGTGGGACATTCCTACCTGAAAGGACAAGAAGACCAGCCTGGAATAGTTAGAGGAACAGAAGATATTTCTTGAAAGAAAGACCAGCAGGAAAACTCCAAAACAAAAATGGTAGTCTGATTGGCTTCTACAAGCACAAGCATGTTTTTCACTGAGGAGCCATCAAGACAAGCAACCAAGTTCCCTCAAGACAAATCCCCTCCAAGACTGAAACTCAAAGGGAACACGTGAGCAGGGATGTAAGCTTGCTGGAGACCATGTTGGTCTCCTAGCGAGGAAAAGGCAGCAGTGAAGATATGGGCCAAGTTTGAACACATTCCATAGACTCACATTGACCTGGAGATGAGAGAGAGAAGAGGTGTTGGTTGATACGAAGTGTTTTGAGACCTGTGGACTCCTGAGTTCATGGACAAGCCATAGCCACAGAGGGCTAGAGTTGAGAGCGAAGCACCCAACTGATGTGATGTGAGGGGAGACGTATAAGAATGCTTGAACCTGTAGATAGTATGCATTTGATTTGGCTTAGATCACTTAATGATCAGAACTCAACCAGAGGTAGATAAAAGGGGAAAAAACTAATTAAAAAAAAAAAAAAACAAAAAGGAAAAAAAAAGTTTTGGGGTCCTTAAGTAACCAAAACGGCAAAAAAAAACAAGAAATTCCGGGAAAAAAAAACAAGAACCAACAAATAAATGGCTGCAAATGGTATCCGTTGATCAGAGATAACATATAATATAATAACATATACTTTTCCATTCAGGTCTAGATATTATTGAAAGCATTTAGTATCAACATTAATTTTATTTCCTATCCAGTATTTACTAGGTCTTAAAAACAGTTTCATAAGGTTTTGCTAAATAGTTAATGAAATCACAGGAACTTAACTATATCCTAAGGAATTCTGATAATATTATGGTAGAAAACAAGTTGTGGCCAGGAGAATTAATTGATAAACATAAAAACAAGGTAAAATATTTCCAGTGTCCAGTTCTATTACAAAGATCAATATATGTGGTGAGGCATACATTTTTCAGTCAGAAATTACTGACTCAGAACTCACAGTGTTCTGGTTGCTGGCATACACCAGTGAGTAAGACAAAATTACTGCACTTAATAGGAGATTTTAATTCTGACTTTTATAAGACACAAGCACAACCTTCTCTTTCCATCTCACAGGTATAATGCAACATAACCTGGGTAACCATGTCCTAGTCTGAAATATCTTCTGATGCACTTAAATTCACATCATGAGTGGTAATAAATCACTTTAGACTGGTTCTTAGATATATAGACAAACTAGATGCACTTAACATAGTAACCACCTTTCTCTACTGGCAAATCATAGTGCTGATAAAAGTTTCTCTTCTGTTCTACTGTGACGGAAAATACTGGCAAGTCTGTTTCCATTACTGAAAACTCAAGTACATAGATTTGATTCTAGAGCCAATAGGAGTGTTTAAATGTGTGTGTGAGAGAGTGTGGGGGGATTGGTATGCAAACAGACACAGTATTTGATGTAGCAGAATGGAAAAGTCATAGGACTGAGAACCAGAATATTTGCCAAATCTGGGGAAAGTTTCAAAGCTTTGGCCCTGTGCTGACTCACTCCTTTTAAAATAAAGATTTGAACTATATTCCATATATTTAATTCTCTATGTGAACCTCGGGCTACAGTTTCTGAGCTTTACTCACAATGACTTAGAGGAAGATAATATTTTAAGATAGTATTTACCACACAAGAGAAGTAAACAATACAGCAGAAAGATAAGCCATCTTAGGTCTACCTTTTTCTCTCTTCCATTACTCAGCTCCCTCCCAAAGCTTGTTTATTGCAAAAGTCTGATTAAACAACAACAAAAAAAAACAAAAACAAAAACCAGGTATAGGAAGAGAGTTCAAGATCAATATGTGTAGGAGATGAGGAGGTAGGGAGTTTGGTTGTAAGTGTGTTTGTTGAGTGATTTTGAGTTATGGTATTGGAGGAGAATATTGAAAGTGCCATGGGCTGCCAAAAGAACAAACAGATCTGTGTTGGAAGAAGTGCAGCCAGAGTGCTCCTTGGAGGCCAGGATGACCAAACTTCATCTCTCATACTTCAGACATATTGTCAGGAGGGACCAATCGCTGGAGAAGGATATCATGTTTGGTAGGGTGGAGGGTCAGAGAAAAAGAGGAAGACCTCCAGGGAGATGGATTGGCCAAGTGGCGGCATCAATGGACTCAAGCGTGGCAACAATAGTGAGGTTGGCCCAGGATCAGGCATTGTTTCGTTCTGCTGTGCATAAGGTGGCTATGAGTCGGTACCGACTCCATGGCACCTAACAACAACAAGGGTCAGGTAATCTTTAGAACTTTTTTGAGAGAATGAAAAGATGAGAGTTGACCGTGAGGGAGAAGTAAAACTATAATTAGGGGAAACAGAAGCAATAATTGAAATAAAAAACGCTTGTTCTATTAGAGGCCTCCCTACCTCATTCCTTTCTTGTTCTTTCTAAAAGTCTCTCAGTCAAGAACATCTGTTTTAAGGACAGCCCCTGTGTCCCTACTAGTTCTTTGTTGTTGCTAAGTGTCATGGAGTCAGTTCTGACCCATAATGACCAAGTTTAGGGTTTCTGAGGAGCAGCTGGTAGGTTTGAACCTCTGACCTTGTCAAGTGCTTATCCTACAGAGCCACACCAGGACTCCACTTGTTATTTAATGTTATGTAAATTTGTCCTCACTTTGAAAACAATTGAACCAACCCCATCTTGCAACAATTTCTTTCATCACAGTCACCTTGACTTACTGCAAGTGTAGCTTTTAAATCATTGAAAAGGCTTAGAGCCTTTTCTTGCTTGATAGTGAGGCTAAATAAGAATCATATGCACCTGTTCTGACTTACCAACAAATTTGACTTAAAGGCACATTTAGGAACAGGCATTGTTTATAACCCAGGGACTGTATGCCCCACCAGGGAATACTTGGTGAAGACCTACAGCACCCTCTGGAGGATTTATAGCACCCTCTTGCAATTTCACAGCTCCAAGGGCTTCCTTTCTGTGCCTATCCCCTGCTCTACTTGCTGTCTTCCAGTTGTAATTAATTTTAGATAACCCCTTCCCTAATATATTTTCCTGGAAAATAGCTTAATTAATTACATCTCACTGGGTGTTAGTGATCAAGTTAAATTTTATTATTGATGCTCAGGTTTTTCATTTTAACTGGGAGGTTAGAGTGGGAGGAGCATTGAAAATACAAAAACTGAGCCTGTCCTCTTCCCTCTGTACCTCATTGTCAAGCCTCACCCAGCCACACTGATATTGCGGCTGTTTGGGCTTATCTTTCCCTGCACTGTAAAGCCTCAAATTGTGGACTCTCCAGCACCAGGGGATATCTATAAGGGGTCTTCTTGATGCAAGAAAGCCTTTCCAGCAACATTAAACTATTCTCTGGAGGTTGTTGTCTTCTTGGCTCAGACATAAGACTGAGAGAACAGATAGCAACGCTGTTAGCATTCATTATAATACTTCCTGTAAAATCAAGCAAGTCCACTTTTATTTTAAATATGATTGAATGTTTGGAGGCAAAAAAAAATGAAGCAAACAAAACTTACTGTCATCAAGTCAATTCAGACTTATAGCAACCCTGTATAGTGTTTCAGAGGCTATAAATCCTCTGTGGTGGTGATTGTTTGCCATGGAGTCAGTTCCAACTCACAGGTTTTCGAGGCTGTAAATATCTACAGGTGCATTCAAACGCAGCTGAGCTCTTATTCCACTACGTTACAAGGGCTCTTTTACCGGAGCAGAAAACCTCGTCTTTCTAAATAATCCATCCTTACATTGTTTACAACACTCCAGGTTTTCAAAGCACTTAGCATTTACCAAAATTGTTTGCCTCTGAAGATAACCATGTACAATAGTTAGAAATTTTACTGAATTAGAGTTTAGAACATCAGATTTGTGGTTTAACATGTAAAAAAAAAATTTTAAGTATCTGAACCAGATTGCCTGGGGTTGAATTCCAACTCTACCATTACTAGCGTCTGAAGGTAACTTACCCTCTCTGTTCCTCAGTCTGCTTCTCTGTAAAAATGGAGATAAAAATAAAACTTATATGTTTTAGAGTTCTTTGAGGCTGGCATGTAGTGAACACTCAAAAAATGCTAGATGTTATTAATATCATCATCATCAGCTGGGATGGCTAACTACCTAAAGAAAATTAATCATGTAATTTAATGTGACTGCTCACAGCTAATAAAACCTCTTTGTCTTTGACAATTACTCTCTTCTTCACTTTTGCCACAATTGATCTCAAAAAGTGTTGAGTGGTTTCATAAAACTGAATTCAATGAGTCATCTTTGTCTCCATTTTAAAAAAGAAAATATTGAAACTGGCAGCATGCTTAATAGATGTATGAAGATTTTCTCCTTATCTGGAAAGTAACATTAAAATATTTTACGACTATAATTTAGTATTACAGTCTGTTCAAAAGTTTCCCCAGATCTTTAAATTAAAGCTTCCACTTTTAACTATTATTGTTGTTAGTGTCATTGTGTCAGTTGTGATTCATAGGGACCCTGTGTAGAATTTCTGAAGAGTGACTGGTGGGTTTGAACCATAGACCTTGAGGTTAACAGTCCAGTGCTTATCCCACAGTGCCACACCAGGACTCCACGTTTCGCTATTGTTGTTGTTGTTATGTGCCGTGGAGTCGGTTCCTACTCATAGCGACCCTATACAGGGTTTCCGAGGCTGTAAATCTATACAGGAGCAGAAAGCCTCATCTTTCTCCCGCGGAACAGCTGGTAGTTTCGCACTGCTAACCTTGCGCTTCCCACCCCGATTCGTAACTACTACGCTACCAGAGCTCCTTATGTTTCGCTATAATGTCCCTTATATTGTCTTTTATATAGGCCCTAGCAGTCTTGTAAAATATATAACTCAAATAATATTTTCATTTTAAGGCTTCCAGAATTTAATTCAGAACAATGACAAAATCTGCTCAGTGTCTGCTCCTTTGGCAATGACTTAGCATCAATATTGTTATTGCTCTTGTGAAATGATGCCAAGTTGGTTCTGATTCATAGTTACCCTGTATAGGATTTCTGGTGAGCAGTTGGGGGACCTTGCAATCCAGGCCCGCTAGAGGACTCCAACTTATAATTGTTGTTATTAAGTATGGGTCAGGATCGACTCGACGGCACTTAACAACAACAATAGAAATTATCTTTATTTGGTAAAGTTATGATTTAAAAAACAAAACTATCATAAACAGTATTTTTACTGAAAAACTTTATAGGAATTACTTTGTTTTGCTTATTTGTTTTTTTCATTGAGTTCCAAAAAATTTAGATACCAAAACACTTATCTCTTGTAACAGTCAACTTAGTGCATATTTAACAGTGTGACTCAGGTAAATTTAGCCACTCAACCAGACTATAGGTAATGGCCCATAATCTAAACAGCTACTATTTTCATCAGAGGCAAATTTATGGCATTAGCCTTTTATCCATTCTTAAACAACTACCGTGAAAAATTACTTAAATGGTGACTATAATCTCATAGCCAAATATATTTTGTCAGTATATAGTGACATACTTTTGTAATACTTAACTTGAGGCGGACAAGATCACAGCCGCTTAGCTTAGGAACAGTCCTTGGGCACTTGTGTTTGCTGACTACCTTAATTTCACAATATAATATAAATATCTATTAATGTGAATCCTTCTGATGCCCGTTCTCCAGGCACTTTTTAGGAAGCCTAATCTTGAATTTAGTGTCTATCTAAAACCAACCTAAGGAAAGCAATGTCTATACAATGTTGCCTGAAGTGTGTAAGGAATCAGTTCTACCACATACTTTATGAACTAAGCTAGACTGAAAGTACATTGACCACTTCAAATGAATTATTAATTTACACAAAATTCCCATTTTTTCTTCCCAGCTCATTGACCTGTATTAAGGAAAGTTATAAGAAATTGCTTTATTAGAAATATGCTTCACCATTAGGATGTGGGTGTGGTACCTTGAATTTACTTGAGATGGCTTTTCCATCCAATGTCTTCTTAATTCCCTCCAAGTGATTGGGTGGAACCATACAAATAAAATATACAAAACTCCAAAGCTGAGATTGGTTCGTTTTGCCATCCAGCTAGAATTAAATGAAACCATCTCAGAAACAGGAATGGAGGATTCCAGAACCATAAAGCAGGAAGGGCATGAGTGGAGCATGAGATACCTACTACCTAGAAAAATGGCCAACAGCAGAGGCAATGGCAGAGAGGGTGACATGGAGATACAGAGCATCTACAGGCTCTAGCCCATGGACTAAGTAAAGCTGAGTGCCTACAGGCAGATGACTGACTTGCAGAACTTGCCCTTTGGATATTCACAGACTGGCTAAAAAGGCTTTGTAAAACTTACCAGAGAAGGGCAGAGGCCAAGGGGCCACATAAATGAGAAGCTGAAGACAAGAATGAGACATGCCAGCAATATGGCAGACAAGAGATATTCCTGACTGAACAACTGCTATGTCCTGAGTTTTTCTGGTCCTGAATTGTACCCTGTTCACTTCCCCTTAACTAACCTCTCAGTTGTGAGTATTATTATTAGTTCTGTGTGGCCATTGCAATCTCGAACCCAGACATGAAGCAGAGAGTGCTGTATGAGGGATAGTTGTTGTCAGAATAGGGTAAAGAAGGTTGTAGGGTGGAAGCATGTATAATCTCTGATTCATAGGAATCAGCCTTAGGTTGATTTTGAGTTTCAATCTCGTTCCTCCTTGTGAAGCCAGAGGAAGGAAGTCAGACATGGTCCCCACTTGGCTTAAGCAATAGATTATTTACCATATGTCACAAAACCCTTAATGAATTTAGAAGAAGAATTTTAGGCAAGCAAAATCAGTAAACCGGGCTACTAATCTCAAGGTCAGCAGTTCAAAACTACCAACAATTCTGTGGGACGAAGATGAGGCTTCCCATCTTCAGATTTATAGCTTCAGAAACCCTATACACGGTCACTATGAGTTAGAACCAACTCCAGAGCACATAACCACCACCATCACCCCACTACAGATAGATTTCTTATGTGGGCTTGAAGTCATACCAGACTGGAGTCACCTCTATCAGACTTCCAATCTGTTGTGTAGGTTTTAGTCCATCGTGAAGAATTATTCTAAAGAAGGTTTTCTGGTTTTGTAAATCCTAACTTGTTAGCAGCCTCATTCCCTCACCACTTGGAACAGGTTAACCATTTAGGATTGAACTAGATTTCATACCTTACTATGATGAGTCTGTGCATGACTCAAATCCCAGGGGATAGAGGACCAAAACAAATACTACATTCCCAGAAGTTGTGCTGCACTGTGTCTTCTGTTTGTAGCTTTTCCCAACCCAATGACTTTTTCTGGTTCACCATATCCTATCTTTTTCCTGGATGTCTCACCACCAAAGTGTTTTGGTGAAAATAAAAGAATTTTTTCAAACCCAATGTCCCAAAGCAATGCCTGATAATTTAGTAAAACCATGTACAGAGAAACACAATAGAAATGTCATGAACAAATATAATCAGATATTTAAAATGTGAAGTACAATGTATGTTCTTTGTCATGACAATGTAAAATTTACATTTTGCATTAGGAAGAAAATAATTTTTTTTAAATATGTGAGCAGCATTTCATGGAGACCTACCGTTGCAATACATGGTATCTGTATACCTCGTTCAAATATTTCTTCCACTTTCTGACATAATTTATTGCTCATAGTTGAATTTTAGACCTGTATCCAATACATACCACAGAAGAAAGATGAGGCTATCTTATCCTATAAAGATTTACAGCCTCGGAAACCCTATATAGGGTTTGCTATGAGTCGGAACTGAAACCAAGTCACACAACCACCACCACTATCACCATCCTATATATTCACAGCAACTAACATATTATTGTTAGTTGCTGTGAAATCAGTTCTGAGTCATAGCAATCCCTGTATAGGGTTTTCAAGGCTATAAATTTGTATAGGAGTCGAAAACCTCATCCTTCTCCCATGGAGCAGTGGGTGGGCTAAAACCACTAACTTTCTGGTTAGTAGTCCAGCATTCATATATACATCTATTGTTGTTAAGTGCCGTCCAATCGGTTCTGACTCATAGTGATGTTGTATAGGATTTCCAAGGAGCACCTTGTGAGATTGCACTGCCGACCGTGTAGTTCAAAACAGCTTTGCAGTCCAGCACATTAATTCACAGCACCACACCAGGACACTCTCTCTGTCAAATAAAATAAA
>NW_006408751.1:3679284-3680643 GCF_000296735.1 Chrysochloris asiatica
CCTTGTGCTGCAGATTTGCATAATGCAATACGTTCTTTGATTTCTTGACTGCTGCTTCCATGAGTGCTGATGGTTGATTCCAGCAAAATTAAGTCTTTCACAACTTCAATCTTTTCTCCATTTATATGGATGCTATTAATTAGTCCATAGGTGAGGACTTTGATTTTCTTTACTTTGAGATGCAACACATACTGAGTGGCCTTTAATCTTCATCAGCAAAAACTAAGTCCTCTTCACTTTCAGCAAGCAGGGTTGTATCATCTGTATATCACAGATTGTTAATGAGAGTTCCTCCAATCCTACTGCCATGTTCTTCTTCATCTAATCCAGCTTCTCGTATTAGTTGCTCAGCATACAGGTTGAATAAAAACTGTGAAAGAATACAACCTTGATGTACACATTTTCTGATTTTAAGCCATTCAGTATCCCTGTTTCATGACTTCCTCTTGGTCTACGTTCAGGTTTCTCTTAAGCACAATGAACTGTTCTGAAATACCCAGTCTTCTCAAATTTTTTCCATAGTTTGTCAAGATCCACACAATCAAAAGTCTTTGAATAGTCAATAAAGCACAAGCAAACATATTCCTGGTATCTATCCTCTGCTTTCAGCCAAGATCCATGCAACATCTGCAATGAAATCACTCATTCCATGTCCTTAGCTGTATCTGACTTAAAGCTCTGACAGTTCTTTATCAATGCAGTGTTGCATACATGTGGTTTTATATCTATTAATGTGTGTATATATATGTATGTATATGTACTGTTGTTGCTGTTAGGTGCCTCAAGTTGGTACCAACTCATAGAGACCCTATGCACAACAGAAGAAAACATTGCCCAGTCCTGGACCAACCTCCCAATTGTTGCTACACTTGAGCCCATTGATGCTGCCACTTTGCCAATCCGTCTTGCTGGGGGTCTTCCTCTTTTTCTTTGACCCTCCAATTTATCAAACATGATATCCTTCTCCAGTGACTCTTTCCTCCTGACAATATGTCTGAAGTATGAGAGATGAAGTTTGGCCATCCTGGCTTCTAAGGAGCGCTCTGGTTGCACTTCTTCCAACACAGATCTGTTCTTTTAGCAGCCCTGGCACTTTCAATATTGTCCTCCAACACCATAACTCAAAAGCAGCAATTCTTCTATGGTCTTCCTTATTCACTGTCCAGCTTTTTTTGCATGCATATGAGCTTATTGAAAATACCATGGTTTGGGTCAGGCCCACCATAGTCCTCAAGCTGACAGCGTTGCTCTTCAACACTTTACAAAGGTCTTGTGCAGCAGATTTGCCTAATGCAATATATCCTTTGATTTTTTGCTGCTGCTTCCATGAGTGTTGATAGTTGATCCAAGAAGAATGAA
>NW_006408751.1:3684706-3690772 GCF_000296735.1 Chrysochloris asiatica
TTGACATTTGGAATGTTTCCTTTGTTAATAAGACTGTTTTTGTCCACCTTGAGTACTGAACACTAATGGGCCAGCTGGCATAGGTGTTTATGTGAGCAGTGATTTATATTGAATACCTACTTTCCTTCTAGGAGTTGATATTTTGCTACTTGTGACTAGTTGTACCAGCAGGAGATGCTTATGTGACCAGCCCCATCAAAAACTCTAAATTCAGAACCTTTAATGAGCTTTCCTGGGCCAAATACTGCACATGCGTTACTGAATTTTACTGCTGGGGGAGGCAGCACATTCTATGTGATTCTTTATTGAGATGAAAAATGTTGGAAGCTTGCTCTAAGATTTCTGCAGAGTACCAGATGTGTCTTTTTCCATTGTGGTCTGATACTGTTGGATCAGCCTGGACTGTGAACCACAAGGTCAGCAGTTCAAACTCACCAGCTGCTCCTCAGAGACATTATACAGGGTAGCTATGAATCAGACTTGATGGCACATAACAACAACAACCACTTAATAAAGTATAGCTGAGTCCAGATACATCTGAATACTTTGTGTCTTATTAGTAAATCACCAAATGTGTGAGTGTTTTTTTTTTTGGTCCCTGGACTATAGATACGTTATTATAGGCAAACTATTTGAAGAAACACTTCATGAATGAAGATTGGTGGATGGCAATTAATCACTAGAAAATATGTCCAATGGTGTTAGTTATTAAGGAGATGCAAATTAGAACTACAATGAAATACCACTAATACTTATCAGACTGGTTAAAATTAAGACTTATCATACCAAATGCCAAAAAAGTAGAGCAGTTAGAACTCTCATGCAATGCTGATGGGAATGAAAACTACAATCACTTTAGAAAAGAGTTTGTCAATTTCTTTAAAAATTGAACATATGTTACTGATGCTGTTAATTAAGTACTGTCCAGTCAGTTCCAGCTTATAGTGACTGTTGAAGAGCAGAGATGTCAGCTTGAGGACTAAGGTGTGCCTGACCGAAGCCATGGTATTTTCAATAACCTCATATACATGCGAAAGCTGGACAGTGAATAAGGAAGAACATAGAAGAAATGATGCTTTTGAGTTGTGGTGTTGGAGGAGCAAATTGAAAGTGCCATGGGCTGCCAAAAGAACAAACAGATCCGTGTTGAAAGAAGTGCAGCCAGAGTGCTCCTTGGAGGCCAGGATGGCCAAACTTCGTCTCTCATACTTCGGACATATTGTCAGGAGGGCGAGTCACTGGAGAAGGATATCATGTTTGGTAAGGTGGAGGGTCAGAGAAAAAGAGGAAGACCCCAACGAGGTAGATTGGCAAAGTGGCAGCATCAGTGGGCTCAAGCATGGCAATAATTGTGAGGTTAGCCCAGGATTGGGCAGTGTTTTGTTCTGTTGTACATAAAGGGTCACTATGAGTCAGTATCAACTCAATGGCACCTAACAACAGCAATAACGACATAAGAATATTTCTCCATTTTGCAGCTTAGGGCCTTTATGACTCAGTACCCACTCGATGGCACCTAACAACAACAACATAGGGTTTCCAAGGAGCAACTGGTGAGTTTGAAATGCCGACTTTGTTGTTCAAACTGACCTTGTGGTCCAGTGCTGTATCCCACAGTGCCAATATGAAATCCAGTCATTTCATTTTTATTTCTTTTCCAAGAAAATTAAAGAATATATTCATGCAAAGACTTAATTGCACCTTTATTAGTAACAACAAAAAACATAAAAATAATCCTAATGTCCAACAACAGATGAATGGTTAAACATACATAGATGAATGGAAAACTAATCAGCAATAAAAAATAATACATGTAATTGTTGTTGTTGTTGTTGTAGTAAAGTGCTATCAAGTCAGTTCCAACTCATAAAGAGCCTGTATTGGGTTTCTGAGGAACAGGTGGTGCATTTGAACCACTGACCTTATAAATTCAAAGCAACCTTGTATTCTAGCACATTAGCCTGCAGCACCACACCAGGATTCCATATATATAATAACATGGGTTATCTCAAAATAATTATGATTAGTACAAGAAGCCAAACCCCTCCCCCCCCAAAAAAATTAGCACATATGGTATAATTTCATTTAAGTAAAATGCTAGAAAATACAAATCAACTATAGTGACAGAAATTTAGACGTGTGATTGCTTTGGATTAGAATGGAGGACAGTTAGGGAAAAGGAGGAGAGAAGGATTAACAAATAGAACAGGGAATTTAGGGCATAATAAATATGTTCATTAACTTCATTGTAGTGGTGATTTTGCATGTGTATTCATATAACAAATCAAATCATACGTTTAAAAAATATGTACAGTTAATTATTTGCTACTGATACATAAGTAAAAATTTTTTGAAATAACTAGTCTACAGGTTCAGGTTGCAGGCTTATTAGAAACAATACCTATCCTGAGTCTTTAAAATTATAATATATGTACATTTATTTATAATTAAAGGCAATAGAAAGTAATCTTTTGGAATTTCAGCAATGAGCATGAATATAATATATTATACTTTAAAAATATATCTAAAATCATAAAAGAAGAGAGAGCAATATAGAAAGATAACCGGACATATTTAATTTTGTATTACAAATTTTTGGTCAAAATTCTGCAACATGGCAATCATTTAGATGTCATTGAGCTGAATCCAACTCACAGTGACCGTAACAGACAGTGTAGAACTGCCTCAAAAGACTTCCTCGGCTGTCATCTTTATGGATGCAAATTGCCAGATCTTTCTCCTGGGGACATGCGAAGTGAATTCAGCCACCAACCTTTTCGTTAGCAGTTAAGTTCTGAACTGCTTGTGGCACCAGGACTCTTTAGTGTTGTGTTGTTAGATGCCATTGAGTTGGCTAGAACTCATAGGGACCCTGTGCACAACAGAACAAAACACTGCCTTGTCCTGCACCTTTTTCACAATTGTTACGCTTGATCCAATTGCTGCTGCCACTGTGCCAATCCATCTAGAGGTCTTTTTCGTTAAGGCTGGCTCTCCATTTTACTAAACATGACTGGTCCCTCTTAAAGACATTCCAAAATATAAGAAATGAAATCTTGCCATCTATCTTCTAGGGAATATTCTAGCTGTACTTCTTCCAACACAAATGTTCTCGTTTTTCTGAAAATTACTATTATTATCTAACACAGTAACTCAAATATGAGGCTACTGAAAATACCATAACTTGAGTCAGATGCACCTTAGTCCTCAAACTGATATCTTTGCTCTTGAACACTTAAAAGAGGTATTGTGCAACAGCTTTGTCTAATACAACACATCATTAATTTCTTGACTGCAGTTTCCATGAGTATTGATTGTGGATCAAAGTAAAATGAAGTCTCTGACAACTTCAATCTTTTCTCCATTTATTATGTTATTTATTGGTCCAGTTGCAAGGATTTTTGTTTTCTTCATATTGATAAGCCGCATGCAAAAACCTGCTACACAAGGTTCTCAAGGTTATAAATATTTACAGAAGCAGACTACTACATCTTTTCCCCATGGAACAAGTGGTGGCTGTTACATTAACCTTTCAGTTAGCAGAAGAGTACTTAAGCACTACACTAGCAGGGCTTCTTATTATTAGTTCCTGTGTTGTTTTTGCTTTGTGTCTTCAAGTTTTCCAATTCATAGAAACCCTATATAAGGTTTCTAATAGTGACTAGTGGGTTGGAACTGGCAACCTTGTGATTACCAATCCAGGGTTTTTCCTACAGCTCCACACCAGGGCTATAGTTACTATTAATTGTCACTGAGTCAGTATCAATTCATTTCAACTCTGTATAAGATTCCTTAAGAGCAACTGGTGGGCTTGAACCACCTACGTTGTGGTTAGCAGTCCAGGGCTTATATCCACAGCAGGACTATTTGCTTTATAAATGTCCTGGTGTGGTACTGTAGACTAATGCACTGGACTAAAGTAAGTTTGAACGGCAAGGTTGGTGGTTCAAGCTCACCAGCTGCTCCTTGGAACCCCTATACAGGGTCGCCATGGGTTGGAACTTAGCCACCACAACAAATTGAAAATAGTCTTCTTAATCACTGACATCACAGAGTGTAGAGCATTGTAGGATAAGTACTGGACTGTTAACCACAAGCTAACTGCAAGGTAACAGGTTCAATATCATCAGAAACTCTTCAAAAACTCTATACAGGGTCACTATGAGCCAGAACTAACTCAAGGGCATTTAACAACTGCAACATCCCACCCTTAATTCTTTTATTATCACATCAAACCATTTCATTGGAAATCATCATATAACTGCCAAATTACCAAGATTCATGACCCAGTCAAGGTGGCACATATTTTGGGATTGGTGATTTTGTGTTGCAAAGTAGGCCCAGACTCATAGCTGTATAGGCTTTCTTAGGCTGTAAATCTTTACAGGAGCAAAAAGCCTCATTTTTCTCCTATAGAGTGGTTGATAGATTCAAACTTTGCACTTACCAGCCAGACTGATAACCAACTATGCTACCAGTTCTCCTTGACACATATTTTGCTATTGTTCTTGTTAGATGCTCTTGAATCGGTTCAGACCCATAATGACCCTAAGTACAACAGAATGAAACAATGTCTGATCTATGCCATCCATACAATTGCTGATATGTTTGAGCCTATTGCTGCTGTCACTATGCTAAGCCATCCCATTGGGGTCTACCATTTTTTGCTGAAACTCCACTTTACCAAGCATGATATATCCTTCTCCAGGGACTGGTCCCTCCTGACAATACATCCAAAGTATGAAAGAAGAAGTTTGGTTATCTTGGCTTCTAAGAAGCATTCTAGTTATACTTCTTCTAACACAGATTTGTTTGTTCTACTGGCAGTCCGTGGTACCCTTTTAAAATTCTTCTCTAACACTCAATAGTTTTCCATATTCACTATTCAACTTTCACATCCATATGAGGCTATTGAAAATACCATGCCTTGGGTCAGGCGCAGTTTAGTACTCATGTTGATATCTTTGCTCTTCACACTTTAAAGAGGTCTTGTACAATAGATTTGCCTAATGCAATATGTAGTTATGTAGTTTCATTTCTTGACTGCTACTTTCATGAGTGTTGATGGTGGATCCAAGCAAAATAACATCTTTGATAAGTTCAATCTTTTCTCCATTTATCATGATGTTATTAATTTGTCCAGTAGTGAGAATTTTTGCTTTATTTATATTGAGGTGCAAGCCATACCTAAAGCTGTGGTCTTTGATCTTCATCAGTAAGTATATTACCTCTTTGCTTGCAAGAGAGAAAGTTGTATTATCTGCCTATCACAGGTGGTTAATGATTATTCCTCCAATCCTGATGCAATGTTTTTCTTCATATAATCTAGTTTCTCAGATTATTTACTCAGCATAGAGATTGAATAAGTATGATGAAAGAATACAACCCTGGTGCACACCTTTCCCAATTTTAAATCATTCAGTATTCCCTTGTTCTGTTCAAACAATTGTTTCTTTATTTACAGATTCCTCATGAACTCAATTAAGCGTTCCAAAATACTCATTCTCCAAAATATTGTAAATAGCTTGTCATGATATATACAGTCAAAAGCCTTTGCATAGTCAATAAACCCCAGGTAACCATTTTTCTTGTATTCTCTACTTTCAGCCAAGAACCATCTGATGTCAGCAATAATGTCCTTCATTCCATGTCCTAGTCTGAATCCAGCTTGAACCTCTGGATGTTCCCTGTCAGTGTACAGTTTCAGCTGTTTTTGAATTGTTTTTTGTAAAATTTTACTTGTATGAGATATTAATGATGTTGTGCTATGATTTCTGTACTCTGATGGGTCACCTCTGTTTATAATGTTTATAATGTGTACGTAACTCTTCCAATCAGTTGACATAGATGAGTGCCTTGAGTGCTACATCAGTTTGTTGAAAGATTTCAATTTGTATTTCATCAGTTGCCAGAGCCTTGTTCCCTTCCAATTACTTCAGTACACCTTGGATTTCTTCCTTCAATACCATTGACTCTTAATCATATGTTACCTCTTGAAATAGTTGAGCATTGACCATTTCTTTTTGGTACTCTGTACATTTTTCCATCTTTTTTTTTTTTTTTTTT
>NW_006408751.1:3698727-3709802 GCF_000296735.1 Chrysochloris asiatica
CCATAAATTCCTGGTGCCTTGTTCTTTGCCAATTCCTTCAATGCACCTTGGATTTCCTCCTTCATTGTCATTGGCTCTTGATCATATGCTACCTCTTGAAATGATTGAACATTAGCCATTTCCTTTTGGTACAGTGACTCTGTGTATTTCTTCCATTTTCTCTTGATGCTTTCTGCATCATTCAATAATTTGTCCATAGACTTAATCCTTTGATAATGAAAGTCGAGGCTTGAATTTTTTCTTCAGTTCCCCCTGCTTGAGAAATGCTGAGCATGTTCTTCCTTTTTGGTTTTCTGATTCCAGATCTTTGCACATTTTGTTTTAATACTTGGCTTAATCTTCTTGAGCTGACCTTTGAAATTTTCTGTTCAGCTCTTGTACCACCTCATTTCTTCCATTTGCTTTAGCATCTCTATACTGGAGAGCAAGTTTCAGTGTCTCTTCTGACATCCATTTTGACCTTTTCCTTCTTTCTTGTCTTCTTAATGACTATTTGCTTTCTTCGTGTATGATGTTCTTGATGTTATCCCACACTCTTCTGGTCTTCAGTCTTTAGTGTTTAATGTATCAAATCTGTTCTTCAGATGATCTCTAAATTCAGGTGGTGCAAGAGTAGGTAGTGTTTTGTTATATTATACATAAGGTCACTATGTTTGGAACAGACTCAATGGCACCTAACAAAACAGATAGGTAGTGTCTTCTTGAAGTGATTTTTTCCAACTAATTTGTTATGGTGTTCCATTCAGAACTTATACAACAGTTATAATAATATTTGATAAAAATATTGACCACCAAAATAATTAAATGTGCCACCACCACATGTAATTATTCTAGTTTGGGGTCACATCTGTTTACCTTCAGGTAAACAGGCATTGTCCTCCAAGTAAACAGGTAAATGCCATTGGTACTCTAGTGAATACTTGCTTTGTACAGATCCAGTATCAAAATGAAAGACTGTTTAGTAAAACCCAGGTATTTCGAAGAGGGAAAATGGAGATGGGAAAATTCTGCTGTAATCCTAAAAATATAAGTCCTTTAGGAGGCCCTTTATTTTCTCCTTCATTTTACTGCAGTACAAGCTATTTTGCCACATTACTTACATAGCCAGAAATTATAGGCATGGTGAATTGGAATCATTTAAGTACCAAATGAGATGCGTAAGCCCACTTTCCAATTCGAGGTGGCCTTTGGAACTGCCATCCTTTCATTAGCTGTTTAATTGTCCAGGGAACATCCCGAGTCAATATTTTTATTTCCTGTTTTCACCTGCCAGTGGTGAACATTTTTCTCCTTATTCTGAACATCTGACTAAATTTAACACAGAAATTATGGCAAGACAGACATGCAGGAAATTGCATAGGCCAAATGAGCTGGAAAATTCTAACAATTTAAAATATGCCCTTTGCCTTGAAACAAAACCTTGTAGTTCTATAGATGTCTTAATTTTATATGGTGCTACCAGTAGATTTGAAAAAAACTCATAAAGTCCTACAAAACTCAAAGCTAAAGCTGTACTATAACAATTAAGTAAAATTTTGTGCATTTATTTTGATAAACTGTCTATGATATTTTGATGAAATGTCTATGATATTACTTTAGTTTTCTGAAAGCAACATAAACAGTATCTGCCAGCTAACCCCTAAGTTAAATCTTTTTGAGGTTCACAATCCTAAAATATGTTTTCATACAAAGAGCCTCTGAAACATTTTACAATGCCTTTTAGCATCTTTTTATGACTAAAAACTCAATTAGACTCAGGAAGGAATATTAAGCCATCATATTTATATTATCTCTCAAGAAATTATCTCCTATCTATTTTTAATGTATTCAAAAACATGTGACTCTTTTAATCTGAAAATGAAACTGCTAACATACCAAAGACATGAAATACATTAGTTTTCATGATTCTTTTTGCATTTCTTTCCTTTTTTCAAGCAAATAGGTCTCATAAAAAAATATGCAAAAGTGAGAAATTTGCTCTTTTTGTACAAGCTATAAACAACAACAAAATGACTGCTGTGTATTAGAAACTAAAACTTGCTAGAATTAGGTATATTATTGAAATGAATTGGTGTGCTTTCTTATGCTTCTTAGAATATACATGACATAAATGTGCTGATTTCTCAATGGCGTTGTCTAGGGGATCTGAATGAGAAATGAACAGCTGGCTCAAAAAGAAACAGAAGGTTTGGGAAGGTTAATGAGTGGGATCACCCGATGTAGGCAAGCACACTGGCAGTGAGCAGAAATATGTAAGTGTAACTTGCTAACTATATAGGAGGTAATTTGGAATCATTCTGGCAAACATACCTCCAGTGGACATCTAGTGAAAAGAGTTTCTAATACTTCTCAACAATGATGGTTTTCTTCAGTTGTTTGATTTCATTAGACCCCAAGCCAATCTACAGCTATCATAAAGTGCATATGCGTGTGACTGTATTCTTGTCTTAATCTTTATACAAGTAGAAAAACAATATCATACACCTTACCTTCCTCTGGTTTTGCAAGTGGTCAGTTACAGATCTGAAATAACTTCTCAATGCAGTGGAAGACTGAGAAATTACCAAGATAATGCAATATTTTAGGATTTTCTAAACCAAAGGGTTGCTTTATAGTATATCTATAATGCTATACATGCGTGTAAAGAATCCATACCTCACAAAAGAGATTCACTTTACTGAAAAAAGTATTTTACCTTTATAGTAATATTAGTTAACATTTAGCTTTTCTTTGTTGTTAAAGTGCCATCGAGTTGGTTCTGACTCATAGCTACCTGTATAGGGTTTCCAAGGAGTGGCTGGTGATCTAGAACCGCCATCCTTGAGGCTCCAGTCAACCTTGCAGTCCAACACCTTAACCCACAACACCACACCAGGACTCCTAACATTTAGTAAGCACTGTAAAAATGTCTCATGTGGTGCTGTAGGTTAATTCACTCGCTGCAAAGTCTCTTTGAACTGTAAGTTCCATGGTTCAAACTCACCAGCTGCTCCTCAAAAACCCTATACAGGGTCCCTATGGGCCAGAATTGACTCAATGGCACTTAACAACAACTATAAAATGCCAAACATTGTTCTACATACTCTGCTCATACAAGCATAGTCACTTAATTCCTGTAGCAGCCCTATAAATATAATCCTACTGTTATATCCACAGAGCATTGACAGGTGAAGCACTCTGGTAGTGTAGTGGCTACGAATCGGGTTGTGAACCGCAAGGTCAGCAGTTCGAAACTACCAGCCGCTCTGTGGGAGAAAGATGAGGCATTCTGCTCCCGTAAGATTTACAGCCTCGGAAACCTTGTGCAGAGTCGCTATGAGTCGGAACTGACTCCACGGCACATAACAACAACAACTGTTATATCCACAGAGCATTGACAGGTGAAGCATTGTGTCCAATGTCAGCCAGCTAGTAAGTATCAGAAGCAGAATTTAACACCAAGCAGTCTGGCTACACTATACTGCATCTTATTACTTCCTGTTGTGTGGTTACTATTATAAGTGAGGTAAGATAATTTTCAAGTTTCCTCAGCTAATATGGGATAGACACCACAATTCAAGATTAATTTTTCTGACTCCACAGGCCATGCTCGTATCCAATTACGAGTTTATAAAACCAATATTGTTGTTCGCTCCCATCAAGTCAGTTTTAATTCATAATGGCCCCACATACAACAGAAAAAAAAAAACACTGTCAGGTGTGTGCTATCCTTACAATTGTTGCTATGCTTGAGTCCATTATTTCAGCCACTGCGTCATTCCATCTTGTTGGCGATCTTCCTTTTTTTCTATGACCCTTCACTTTACCAAGTATGCTATCCTTTTCAAGGAACTGGTCCCTCCTGATAACATAACCAAAGTATATAAGACTATGTTTCACCATCGTTATTTGGCCAAATTTCCCATATTCTTCACCATCACCACAATTCAAATGCATCAGATCTTCTGTGGTCTTCCTATTCATTGTCCACCTTTTACATGCATATGAGGCAACTGAAAATACCATGGACTGAGTTAAACATACCTTACTCATTAATGTGACATATTTGTTCTTTAAAACTTTAAAGAGGTACTTTGCAGCACATTTGTTAATATATGTCATTTGATTTCTTGATTGCTGCTTCTAAGAGCATTGATTATCAGTCCAAGTAAAATGAAATTCTTGAGAGCATCAATCTTTTCTCCATTTATCATGAAGTTGTTTACTGGTCTAGTTGAGAGAATTTTTGTTTTCTTTACATTGAGGTGTAATCCATACTGAAGTCTGTGTTCTTTAGTTTAGATGAGCAAGTGTTTTAATTCCCTTCATTTTGAGTAAGCAATTTTGTATCATTTGTGTATGGCAGGTTGCTAACGAGCAGTCCTCCAATCCTGATGCTACAGTCTTCTTCATATAGTATAGCTTCACAAATTATTTGCTGAACATACAGATTGAATAACTATGGTGAAAAAACACAACCCTGGCACACACCTTACCTCATTTTAAATCATTCCATAACCTTTATTGAACAGAGTCCCTTAGTCTATGCACAGATTCTTCATGAACATAACTAAGTGTTCTGGAATTCCTACTGTTAATAGCTTAATATGATCCACACAGTAGATAGTTAATAAAACACAGGTAAACATCTTTCTGGTATTCTCTGCTTTCAGCCAAGATCTATTTGACATCAGCAATTACATCCGTCTTCAGAATACAGCTTAAACGTCAATGAGCTTCCTGTCGATGTACTACTACAACCACTTTTGGATTATCTTCAATAAAATTCTATTTGTGTGTAATATTAATGATATTGTTCGATGATTTCTGTATTCTGTTGGATTTGTCTTTCTTAGGAATGGGAACAAATATGGATTTTTTTCCAGTTACTTGGCCAGGCAACTGTCTTCTAAATTTCTTGGCATAGACAAATGAGTGCTTCCAACACTGCATCAATTTGTTGAAACATTTCCATTTGTATCCTGTCAATTGCTGGAGCTTTGCTTTTTGTTAATGTCTTCAGTGCAGCTTGGAACTCTTCCTTTAATATTATCATTTCCTGATGATATGCTACCTTCTCAAATGTTTGAACATTAACCAACTGTTTTTGTTACAATGATTCTGTGTATTCCTTCCATGTTCTTTTGATGCATCATTCAGTATTTTGCCCATGTAATCCTTCAATATTGTATGTGAAGAATACAATTTGTTCTTCATATCTTTTGAGAAATGCTGTGTGTATTCTTCCCTTTTAGCTTTCTAACTCCAGGTCTTTCCACATCTCATTATAATATTTGACTTTGTCTTCTTGAGCTGCCCTTTGAAATTTTCTGCTCAGTTCCTTTGTTTCATCTTTTTTTTTTCTAGTAGCTTTAGCTTCTCTATGCACAAGAGCAAGTTTCAGAGTCTCTCCTGACATCCACTTTGGTCTTTTCTGTCTTTCCTGTCTTTTCAATGACCTTTTGCTTTCTTCATGTTTGATGTCCTTAATGTTATTCCACAACCCTTCTGGTTGTCAGTCATTAGTGTCTAATACATCTAATCTTTTCTTAAGATAGTGTCTAAAATTAGGTGACATGTATTCACTGTCATATTTTTGCCATCATGGACTTATTTTAATTTCTTCAGTTTCAGATTGAACTTGCATATAAGCATTAACAGTGCATCTTGATTGCATGTTTAATCAAGTTCAAACTGAAGAAGCTAGTAGAATTTCTTCAATTTCTTCATCACTGGCTTTGGTAGTTGGTGTGTAATTTGAATAATAGTGGTATTAACTGATCATCCTTGTAGGCCATAGTAATAGCATCCTATCACAGACAGGACTATATTTCAAGACAGATTTTGAAATGTTCCTTTTGATGTTAAATGTGATGCCATTCCTCTTTAGTTTGTCATTCCAGGCATGGTGGTAGTTGTGTGACATGGAGTCAGTACTGACTCATAGTAACCCTGTATAGAGTTTCCAAAGCTATAAAGCTTTATGGGAGCAGAAAGCCTTCTTTCTCCTGTGATAACTGGCATAGTAAACCATATAATTGACCAATTCAAAATGACAAATACCAGTCCATTCCAGCTGACTAATACGTAGGATATCAATCTGTATGCATTTCATTTAATTTTTGACAACTTCTGATTTTCCTAAATTCACATTTCATACATTCCAAGTTTCAATTATCAATGAATGTTTGATGCTGTTTCTTCTATTTTGAGTCATACCCCATCAGTAAATGAAGGTCCTGAATGTTTTACTTCATCCACATCATCAAGTTTGACTCTAGTTTGAAGAGGTCATTCTTCAGTTGCATTTTGAGTGCCTTCTAACCTGAGGGGCTCATCTTCTGGCATGATATTACATAAAGTTTTCAGGGACTAATTCCTTAAAGTGGACTGCTTATTTCTTCTTACCAGTCTATTCTTAATCTAGAAGCTCCTCTGAAACCTGTCCACCATGGATAACTCTGCTGGTATTTGAAAGACCAGTGGCATAGCTTCCTGCATCAGAACAACACGCAACACACAAACCAACCACAGTACAGCAAGCTGACAGACATGTAAGCTATAAAACCAATATAGCTTTCTTAATACAGTTCCATTGTGCAAAATTCAAAAGTGATTGTGACCATCAAATACAACAGAAGCAAAAGTAAACAAGTTATATAAGTAGTGTGGTCCACACCATCCCACCGAGGTGGTATTTCCTTAACACTTAATCATAGGGCAGTGATCCCAGAATAAACTTACCATCTGGCCCAGGGTTGCCATTGTGAGCATTAGAGAAGGCCTTTGTTTTCCTGATCTTTACATATTCACATAACAGGTTTCTTAGCCTTAGGAGTGACCACACAAATCCCCAGAAAGAAATATAACCCAGAGTCCCAAACTTGGAATCAAAATGGGAACTTCCCACAAGCCTGAGTCAGGAATTGCATCCCCACAGAGCTCTTTGATCAAGGAGAAAGAACCCACAGGCATAAAGGAAAAAAGAAGTTGATTATAGAAAAGAAACCCTTTGCTGTTAAGGATCTTTTCAATTTAGATGAGCATTCTGGATTTCAGAATGGCTGGTTCCTGCTGACCTCTAATGAGCTCATCTTCTGCCCCTACACAAATGAGTAGACAAATTTTGAACTCAAACATAAAACACAGCAGCAGGCCACAGAGTCCACAGTGCTCAGCATGCTGGGAAGCCCAGTCAGTTCATACACCACATGTGCCCTGCTTATCCATCTGGTTTGTTGGATGGGGCCAAATAAAACAGTGAAAGCAAATGGCAGAGGAGGGTCTTTTGCCCTGTCCTTGGCTTTGAAGCACATACTAACTTCGCCTTACAGAGTTCCTGCTGTAAATCACTTTGGTTTTAAGTAGTGTGATATAAAATATAAGCAGCCCATCTATTAAAAGCTATTTAAAAAGGAATAAAATTTCCAAAGCCACATCGAACTAGCAGGCTTATATCAATCCTTCCATTTACTAATATTCCTCCATAAAGCAAAACATGAAATTCAGTGAAACCATGGAAACATGAATTGAAACCAAGATCATCACAATTTATATGGCTATAAAACAGCTTTTGCATTATTAAATGATTTCTTGATACATGACAAGGCCATTTAGTTAAACAAAATTCAAAACAGCCAATTTAAATATAACAAAAATTCACTTTCTCTGAAAGGTCATTAAGCTACATCTTAGTTATGCTTTACATAATCTCTGCTTAGATTAACTTTAGATCACTTTCTGAAACTACTAAATTCCTAAAGTTGATACTTTCATTAAGTTTGTTGTTGTTGTTGTTAAGTACCATGGAGTCAGTTCTGACTCATAGTGACCCTGCACAGGGTTTCTGAGGCTGTAAATCTTTACAAGAGCAGAACGCCTCATCTTTCTCCCATGGAACAGCTGGTAGTTTTGAACTGCTGACTTTGAGGTTAGCCTGACTCATATCCACTATGCTACCAGAGCGCCTTTCATTAAATTTAAGACATTTGTTTTTCAGTAAATAAATCAATCTTGGTCTATATTCAGTTGTTCTCAGAAATATTAACATTTTAAGCCAGATAAATTATCTGTTGTGGGAGACTATTTTGGCCTTTTGTGTCGGTTACCATCCTTTTAGGGTGTATTAAAACTTCAAACATGTGTGAATTAATGTAATTTTAAAATACTGGGAATTTCAATGGACTAAGTCAAGTCTTTGAAGAGCTGCCTCCTCAAAGTAGAGTTGACCACAATGGCACAAATGGAGTAAAGCCTGTGGGAGAAAATCCCGTAGAACCTTCATTGGCTGATGGGGCACAACCCAAAATGAAGAGGGACAATTGTAAACATCCATTGAAAATCAGAACATGGAATGTACAAAGAATGAATCTGGGAAAATTAGAAGTTGTCAAAATGAAATGGGACACATAAACATTGATATCTTAGGCATTAGTGAGCTGACAACCACATGGTTTACTATGCCAGGAATGAAAAATTGAAGAGGAATGGTGTTGCATTTATTGTCAAAAAGAACATATCCAGATCAGTCATGAGGTACAATGCTGTCTGTGATAGGATAATATCTATATATCTACAGGGAAGCCCAGTTAATACCACTATTATTCAAATTTACACACCAACCACTAAAGCCCATTAGGATGAAATAGAAGAATTCTACCAACTTCTTCGATCTGAAATCAATCAAACATGCAATCAGAATGTATTGATAATTACTGGTGACTGGAATGCAAAGGTTGGGAGCAAAGAGGAAGGATCAGTAGTTGGAAAATATGGCCTTCGTGATAGAAATAATGCTGGAGATCACATGCTAGAATTCTGCAAAACCGATGATTTGCTCATTTCAAATACCTCGCCAAATAGAATACATAGAAATCAAATTGACTACATCTGTGGAAAGAGATGATGGAAAAATTCCATATCATCAGTCAAAACAAGGCCAGGGGCAGAATGTTGAACAGACCATCAATTGTTCATATGCAAATTCAAACTGAAGCTGAAGAAAATGAAAACAAGTCCACGAGAGCCAAAATATGAACTTGAATATATCCCACCTGAATTTAGAGAGCACCTGAAGAACAGATTTGACACATTAAACACGAAAGACCAAAGACCAAAAGAGTTATGGGATGACATCAAGAACATCATACATGAAGAAAGCAAAAAGTCATTAAGAAGACAAGAAAGAAGGAAAATGTCCAAATGGATGTCAGAAGAGACACTGAAACTTGCTCTCCAGCGTAGAGATGCTAAAGCAAATGGAAGAAATGAGGTGGTACAAGAGCTGAACAGAAAATTTCAAAGATCAGCTCAAGAACGTAAAGCCAAATATTATAACAAAATGTGCAAAGATCTGGAATTAGAAAACATAAAAGGAAGAATATGCTCAGCATTTCTCAAGCTGTGGGAACTGAAAAAAAAATTCAAACCTTGGCTTTCATTATTGAAATATTCATTGGGCAAATTATTGAATGATGCAGAAAACATCAAGAGAAGATGGAAGGAATACACAGAGTCACTGTACCAAAAGGAAATGGTTAATGTTCAACCATTTCAAGAGGTAGCATATGATCCAGAGCCAATGATACTGAACGAGGAAGTCCAAGGTGCATTGAAGAAACTGGCAAAGAACAAGGCACCAGGAATTGATGGAATCAAATTTGAAATCTTTCAAGAAAGTGAGGCGGCACAAGAAGCACTCACTCATCTATACCAAGAAATTTGGAAGATAACTATCTGGCCAACTGATTGGAAGAGATTTGTGCCCATGCCAAAGAAAGGTGACCCAATGGAATGCGGAAATCATCGGACAATCTCTTTAATATTCCATGTGAGTACAGTTTTACTAAAGGTATTACAGAAGTAGCTGCAAGCATACATTGACATAGAATTTCCAGAGGTTCAAGCCAGATTCAGAAGAGGCTGTGGAATGAGGGCTATCATTGCTGATGTCCGATGGATCTTGACTGAAAGCAGAGAATATCAGAAAGATGTTTACCTGTGTTTTATTGACTATGTAAAGGCTTTCGATTGTGTGGATCATGACAAGCTAGGGACAAAATTGCGAAGTTTGAGTATTCCAGAACATTTAATTGTGCTCATGAGGGATCTGTACCTGGACCAAGAGGCAGTTTTTCAAACAGAACATGGAAACACTGAATGGTGTAAATTAAGAAAGATGTGCGACAAGGTTGTATTATTTCACCATACTTATTCAACCTGTATGCTGAGCAAATCATCCGAGAAGCTGGGTTATATGAAGAAAAACGTGGCATCAAGATTGGAGAAAGATTCATTAACAACCTGTGATATGCAGATGATACAACCTTGCTTGGTGAAAGGGAAGAGGACTTAAAACATTTACTGATGACAATCAAAGAGCACAGCATTAGGTATGGATTACATGTTAATGTAAAGAAAACAAAAATTTTCACCACTGGGCCAATAAACAACATTCTTATCAGCAGAGAAAAGATTGAAATTGTCAAGGACTTCATTCTTCTTGGATCAATAATCAACACTCACGGGAGCAGCAGTCAAGAAATCAAATGAAATATTGCATTAGGCAAATCTGTTCCACAAGACCTTTATAAAGTGTTGAAGAGCAAAGGTGTCAGCTTCAGGACTAAGGTACGCCTGACCCAAGCCATAGTATTTTCAATAACCTCATATGCATGCACAAGCTGGACAGTGAATAAGGAAGACGGTAGAAGAATTGATGATTTTGAGGTATGGTGTTGGAGGAGAGTATTGAAGGTGCCATGGGTTGCCAAAAGAACCACCAGATCCATTTTGGAAGAAGTGCAGCCATCGTGCTCCTCAGAGGCCAAGATGGCCAAACTTTGTCTCTCATACTTTGGACATATTGTCAGAATGTACCATTCACTGGAGAAGGATATCATGTTTGGTAAGGTGGAGGGTTAGAGAAAAAGAGGAAGACCCCCAACGAAATGGATTGGCCAAGTGGCAGCATCAATGGAGTCAAGTGTGGCAACAGTAGTGAGGTTTGTTTTTGTTGTTAAGTGCCGTCGAGTCAGTTCCGACCCACAGCGACCCTGTACAGGGTTTCCGAGGGTGTAAATCTTTACGGGAGTAGA
>NW_006408751.1:3709952-3711237 GCF_000296735.1 Chrysochloris asiatica
GCTGGTAGTTTCGAACCGCTGACCTTAAGGTTCGCAGCCCAATTCGTAACCACTATGCTACCAGAGCCCCAGGATTAGGCAGTGTTTTGTTCTGCTGTGCATAAGGTCGCTATGGGTTGGTACCAACTCGATGGCAACTAACAACAACAACAACAAGTCAATAGAAATGTTCCCCAAAATATGTGCCTCTTTTTTTTTTTTTAATATCAATAAAATTGATAAGATGTAGTTAGACTGACAAGGAAAAAGATAGAAGATGCAAATAAGTAAAATCAGAAATGAAAGTGGAGACTTCACTCCCAATTGTATATAATCAAAGGGCAGTTTGGAAAGACAAAGACAAGTATTATAATGAAATGCACAAAGACTGGGAGTTAGGAAACCAAAAGGGAAGAAAATCCTCATTTCTCAAATTGAAAGAACTGAAGAAAAAGCCTTCATTTGCAATATTGAAGGATTCTGTGGGCAAACTGGAGTTCTGTTATGGTGCTGTAGGTTAAGGTGCAGGACTGAAAGTCAGTTTGAAAAACCAAATTCACAGTTCAAACTCACCAGCCACTCCTCAGAAACCCTATGAGTTGGAATGAGTCAGAATCAACTCAACAGCACTTAAGAACAACAACAACAATGGGTAAAATTGGAGTCCTGGTGTGGCACCATAGAATAAGTATTCAACCTCAAGGACATTTTGAACCACAGGGTTGACAGCTAAAACTCACCAGTCAATCTTCACGAACGCTATACAGAGTGGCTATTATTCAAAATCAACTGATGATGCTTAACAACAACAATAACAATAAATGATGCCGGAAGGATTAAATGAAGATGGAAGGAGTCACTGTCCAAAAAGAAATGGTCTATATTCAACCATTTTAAGAAGTGGTGTATAATTAAGAACCAATCGTATTGAAAGAATTTCAAGCCACACTGAAGGTATAGGTGAAAAACAATGTTCCAGGAATTAACAGAATACAAATTGATATCTTTTGAAAAACTGGAGGCATTCACCCTTCTGTGCCAACAATTTTGGAAGACAGCTACTTGGCCAACCAATTTGAAAAGATCCATATTTGTGCACATTCCAAAGACAGATGATCCAATGGAATGCAGAAATCATCAAACAATATCATTAATATCACATACAAGTAAAATTTTGCTGAAGGTAATTAAAAAACATCTACAGCAGTATATCAACTAGGAATTGCCAGAAATTTAAGCTCAATGCAAAAAAGAACATGGAACTAGGGTTATTATTGCTGATGATAAATGGATCTTGGTTGCAAGC
>NW_006408751.1:3712327-3714310 GCF_000296735.1 Chrysochloris asiatica
AAACTACCAGCCGCTCCGCGGGAGAAAGATGAGGCGTTCTGCTCCCATAAAGATTTACAGCCTCGGAAACCCTGTACAGGGTCACTATGGGTCGGATCCGACTCGACAGCAAACAACAACAACAGGTTGATTGAAATAAATTCTAGAGCCAGAGTGCTGATAATTTTTGACTCATCTTTGTATTTACTGATCAAGAGCAAAGATTACAGTCTTCAGCATGTAAAGTGTAAAGAAAACAATAATCCTCACAACTGGACCAATAAATGACATCATGATAAATTGAGAAATTTTTTAAGTGTCAAAGATCTCATTTTGCTTAGATTGACAACCAACACTCATGGGAGTTTCAGTTGTTGTTGTTTTAAACTTTTTAATATGAATTGAGTGAAGATTTACAGACAAGATCATTAGTTTTACATTCAACAAATCATATACTTTGTTTCATCTCAATGATTGTAATCCTGTCCATGTAATAGTGATCCCACTTCCTCCCTGTGATTCCTATTTCCATTCTACCCATCTTCCCATCCCTTCTCAACTTGATCCTTAGTTTAATGTTGTCCTTTTGATTTTGAGTGGTTGACCATTCCATGGTGAGTATATCTTACTAGTGTTGGTGTCCCCCCTATATGCCTATCTATTGCTTGGCTGAAAGTTGAGCCATGAAGGTGAATTTCTTTCCAGACCTGAAGGGTGGAAGAGGGCCACAGTCTCAGGCTCCGCCACGCTCTTTCTGAACAGTAAGAACAGACCCCTCTCTCTTTTTTCTTTCTTGCCTTTTTTTTTTTTTTTTTTTTTTTCCGTCCACATTTTCTCTGTCTGGAACCTTCTAATATAATACCTTTTAGCAGTAGTAGCAGTACCCAGACACTATCTAGTTTTTCTGTTATCAAGTCGTGGAGACAGATGTTCATGTTTCAAGCTTCTTAGATTCTTATCACTCTTTTTCCTTCTGCATATTGGGAGTCCATTAGTTGTACTTTAAATGGTAGACCATGCACTTTGAAGATCCCAGATGCTACTCACCAAAGTAAGATGTAGAACATTGACTTTGTGGACTATGTGATGTCAATTAACCATGGTGTCCCTGAGAAAATGGTCCTGAACCTGAAAGCCAATCAACTCATTGCCTTAAGTTTTGTGATAATATTTAAGAAGTTTTCATCATTTTGCATGTTGTATGCTCCACCACATTCATAGCTGTATTTGCAGAAAAGGTAAATAAGCATATACAAATACACTCTTTCAAACTCATTTATTTGTGGGTATACGCCCACTGTTTCTCTCATACCCTTTCAGCCTGTGTCTCTGTCCATGCATCTACCTGCAGAACACTGTTTCAAGATTATGTATATATCACTTTTTACCTCTATCACCTTTATCCCTTACTTACCTCCCTGTGTCTTTGCTTGTCTTCATCTTTCTTCTGCCAACCTCCCTCTTTTTGTATGTTGCCTTCCCCCTTCTTTTATACTATCCTCCCAATCAACTGAGGTATCATATGTCTACCCGGTGGTGTTGTGGGTTAATGCACCAGACTGCAAAACCATTTGAACTGCAAGGTCAGTGGTTCAAGCTCACCAGTCACTCCTTGGAAACCCTATACAGGGCCCCCATGGGTAGGAGCTGACTCGACGGCACTTAACAACAACAACCCTATATCCAGTGAATTACTCTCCCTTTCCTCCCACCCCTGATATGAAAACCATTTGAGTTTTTTACAATAGTGATCTCATACAATATTTGTGCTTTTTGTGATTGACTAATTTCACTCAGCATAATGGCCTCTAGGTTCATCATTATTATATGGTATTTTGTAGATTCAACATTATTCTTCAATGTTATATAGTGTTCCAATATGTATAAACACCAAAATTTGTTTATCCATTCTTCCACTGATGGACATTTAGGCCGTCTCCATCTTTGCTGCTATGAATAGTGCTGTGATGAAAATTATTGTGCATATTTCAGTCCTGACTCTTA
>NW_006408751.1:3714815-3716893 GCF_000296735.1 Chrysochloris asiatica
TAGTCCCTTGTCTGACGTGTCATTGCAAATAATTTGTGGGCTCAGAAATCCTATATAGGGTAGCTAGGGGTCAAAGTCAATTCAATGGCCCTTAACAACAACAACAATTAGAGCCCCTACTTTTGTCCCTGTTTTTTCTTTGATGATCTTTATAGTTATAGATTTTGCAATTAGGTCTTTAATCTGTGTTGAGTTTGTTTTTGTATGTTATTTGCTGTCAAGTTGGTTCCAACTCATAGCGTCCGGGGGTTGGGGTGGGGGGGATTTCCAAGGAGCAACTGGTGGGTCTGAGTTGCTGAAATTGTGGGTCATAGTTCAGTGTTGATTATACAGTGCCACACCAAGAGTACTTTTTTTTTTAAATAAGACTTTTTTTAAACAATGGATTTTTATGTCCTTAGAGCAACAAAAGTCAACTTAAATAAACTGGACTTTATCAAAACTTAAAAAAATTTTCCATATCAATGGATATTATTAACATAGTAAAGAGACAACCAATGTACAGAATTTGGAGGAAATATTTTGAAACCATATATCTAAAAAAGGTTTAATATGCAGAATATATATGGGACTTAACAACAAAAAGACAAACAGTGCAATCATAATATGAGCAAAGGACATGAACAGTCATCTCTCCAGTTTAGATACGCAAATAGTCAATAAGCTCATGAAAGTCATTAGTCATCAAGAAAATGCAAATCAAAACCACAATGTGATACCACTTCACATCTACTTGGATGGCTATTATCAAAAAATATATAAATAAATATTAGCAAGGATATGGAAAAATTAGAATCCTCATTCATTGCTGGTGGGAATGTAAAATGGTGCAGACACTCAGTAAATAATTTGGCAGTTTCTCAAAAGGGTAAACATAAAATAACTGTTGTTGTTGTATGCTGCCATGGAGTTGGTTCTGACTCATGGTGACCCTGGAGTCCTGGTGGAACTGCATGGTCAGCAGTTCAAGCTCACCATCTTCTTCTTGGAAACCCTATATAGCATGACTATGTGTCAGAATCAACTTGACAGTACTCAACAACAACCACATAGTGAGCCTGAATAGGGTCTCCAAGAACAGCTGGTGGATTTGAACTGTCAACTTTGTGATTAACAGTTCAATGCTTACCCTATAGCACCACACCAAGGCTCAAGAATTACTGTATGAAAAGAACAAACAAGATGGCAGAGCAGGTGGAAGTGCAGTGAGGAGCTCCCTCAGCAACAACACAGAATACTGGATCAAGTAGGCTCCAGGGATGGTGCCAGAACTCTGAACAACTTATAAATGAATACTTAGAAAGTTGGAAGACTTACAACCAGTGGAATTTGTAGCTAAAGCAAGAAATCCAGTGCTTCTAATTTAAGGTGCTCAGCTGCTACCTGAGTAACCATCTTGAGTAAGACCGAACCAAGGAAGAATCAGAGCAGCCACAAATGCCTGACAAAACCAGAGAGATAAAGGTGTAGACATTATTATTATTATTATTATTATTTTGTATCAGTTTATTGGCCTCTCGCTGGCTGCACACCTCCATTCTGGTAACTAGAGGAGGTGCCTGAGCGAGTGGACACCCCACCTCACTCCCACCCCCAGAGGGTTCTACTATGCCTGTGAACAGATCTCCTCAAAATTTAAAGGGACAGTTTCCACTTAAAACCAAAAGGCAGTCCAAAATTGCTATAGCTGGCCCTGAACTATTTATCACTGGGAAAAAGGCCTGGGGGTTGTGGAGCAGGACAGGCAGACTGAAAAAGAAAGAGACTGAAAATTAAATCCTGAGTTACATCATAACAACCAACAGTGGCATATTGAAATTTTTCAGGAAGAACAGTGAAAAGGGAAACTCATCTCCTAATCAAATCTAACTGGAGGCAATCAGAAAACATAAAAAATGCCAAAACACATACCCATCTAAATTTTAAGGCCACAGCTAACCACCAAATATGCCCAAAAAACAGAAACAGATGACCATTTCAGGACATGTCCAGAAGCAAAATAAAGTGACTGAGACAAATGAGCTGGAGGTAGACCTACATTCCATACTGGAAGGAGAGCAGGCTTTGAAAATGCCTGA
>NW_006408751.1:3717926-3765547 GCF_000296735.1 Chrysochloris asiatica
AGAACAGAATACAACTACAAGAACAAATTCAGAGGATCTGGGAGATCAGTCTATGAACAAAACAATTACAATGCGAAAGAAGGTAAATACAGAGTATCAGAGAGCTAGGTGGTGGCAAGGTCAGGTAAATTACAGGATAAAACAGACTGTTTTAAATAGAGGGAAAAGGTAAAGGAATATAAGGTAACCACAATGGTGGGGTTGGAGTGGGGGATTTCAGGGGAGGTGGAGGGAAGCAACAGTAGAGCACAGGGTAAAGGCAGACACATCATAGTTCAGGTGATGGGGAGGGAAATACAAGAAGAGCAAGGAGGTAGAAGAATAAGGCAGATAGGGGAACACTGAGACAGGTTTGCATGGACTAAGTGGGACAGAGGTAAACAGTGATGCATGCTTAAACTTGGAACAAGAGGGCTCTGTAAAACAGGGATCTAGGCATAGTTTGAAGAGGGGAAATAATACTTGACAGTCATATGAATATTGGTTTCCCTTGCCTACTATTGTAAAATAGACACTTGAATTGGATATAAAGGAATGTAGGGAAACATGATTACAGAAAGCTTGTAAGCCCGTCTTCAGCCTATAACTAACTGGAAAAACTAAAAGGGGTTCTAGAACTTGCCCAGTGAAACAGGCCTCTTGTGGTGCCTTTGCAGAGTATAAGATATTAGGTGGAATCATGAGTCCCATCCAGAACCTTCTGAAGTGGCACATTCCCACTTGAAAGGACAAGCAGTCCAGCCTAGAACAGCTAGAGTGACAGAAGATGGATCTTCAAAGACAGATCATCAGGAAAAACCCAAAGCAAAATGGCAATATGACTGGCTACTGAAAGAATAAGCAAGCTGTTCACCGGGAAGCCATCAAAACAAGCAATCGAGTTCCTTCAGGACAAACCCCCCTCTAAGACTGGAACACATGAGTAGGCATGTAAGCTTACTAGTGAGCATGTTGGTCTACTGGTGAGTGTAAGAAAGGAAAAGGCAACAATGAAAAAATGGGCCAAGATCAACCATGGTCCATCGACTCCTGTTGACATGGAGATGAGAGAGAGAAGAGGAAGGGCTGGCTGCTAGTGCAATGTGTGGTGAGACCTAGGGACATCTGAGCTAATGGACAAGTACATAGCCACAGAGGGCTAGAGCTAAGAGTGAAGCATCCAGCTGATATTAAATGATGGGAGAGACACAAGACACCCAGATTTGCATAGTACCCATTTGACCTATCCTCTATGGCTTGATAATCAGAACTCAACTAGAGGAAGACAAAAAAAACCTGAAAACAAATTTTGATAAAGGAAACAAGGGTAAATTGCTACAATTTGATGAACTTGACCTATACTCATGGAGGTAGTAACTCTAAATACCAACAGAGAGGGAAGGAGTCTTCACATCAAGTATCAATGCTATTCCCTCTGTATACAGGGTATAGAGGGATGGGCAACTTAGACATTGGCTACCTAAAAAGAGAAGGCAATAAAGGCACAAAATGACTGGCTTACCAGGTTACAAGAGGGAGTTTAAGAATGTGGTGGGGAAGAAAGTGTCCCCACCGAATAGTTTTCATCTTGTCTAGGTGGGTCTGGTTAAAAGAGATGGGGATAAGATTCTTACAATTTAATAGTGAGCAACTGTTATGGCTAATTGCAACTGTCACAATTATAAAGGTAGAAGTTTTGTAACAAAAATGGGGAAGCAGTTAATCTTACAGTCCAGAAACAAAGGATCCTAGGACCATCAAGGGAGAAGAGCACAAGCGGAATGTGGGACCTTATCCAGAGAAGCAGCAATGCCAGAGATGGAGGCAAATATGGGGACATGGAGAGGGAGGAGCGGCTGAGGACTCTAGATTCATGGGAAGAGAGGGACTAAGAGCTGGTGGCCATGAGGCAGACTTGCAGAACGTGCCCTTTGATCCTTTGATGGTATCAATTATTATATATGCCTGAGTGTTGTTGTTGTTGTTGCTTTAAAAAAAAAAAAAAGAGCTAAAGTGAATAGAGAGAAAACTGTAAACCCATGGTACATGGCGGGGATTGTAATCATTGTAATAAAACAAGTTGTATAATTTGTTGAATGTAAAACTGATGATCTGCCCTGTAAATTTTCACTCAATTCACAATAAAAATTCAAAGAAAAAAAAAAAAATACTGTATGACCCAGCAACTCCTAATTTTGAACCAAAACTTGAAAGTAAGGACTTAAACAGATATTGGTACACCAATGTTTATTGCAGCATTGTCTAAAATAACCAAAAGATGAAAACAACTTAGGTGTTGACAGAAAGTGTATGGATAAACAAAGAAATGGTAAATATATACAATGCCATGTTTTAAAGATAAAAATACATGAAATTCTGATACATGGTATCACATGGCTAGAACCTGAATACATTATGCTGAGTAAAATAAGTTAAAGTTATAAAAGGACAAATATTGCATGATCCCACATCATAAATATCTAGAATATGAAAGTGCATACAGGCATCTTCTTGGATCAACTATCAACACTCATGGAAGCAGCAGTCAAGAAATCAAACAACATATCGCATTAGGCAAATCTGGTACACAAGAACTTTTTAAAGTGTTGAAGAGCAGAGATATTAGCTGCAGGACTAAGGTGCGTCTGACCCAAGCCATAGTATTTTCAATAACCTCATATGCATGCTGCGGGAGAAAGATGAGGCTTTCTACTCCCGTAAAGATTTACGCCCTCAGAAACCCTGTACAGGGTCGCTATGGGTCGGAACCGACTCGACGGCACTTAACAACAACAACAACATATGCATGTGAAAGCTGGACAGTGAATAAGGAGGACTGTAGAAGAATTGATGCCTTTGAGTTATGGTGTTGGAGGAGAATATTGAAAGTGCCATGGACTGCCAAAAGAACCAACAGATCCATTTTGGAAGAAGTGCAACCAGAGTGCTCCTTAAGAGTCCAAGATGGCCAAACTTCATCTCTCATACTTCGGACATATTGTCAGGAAGGACCAGTCGCTGGAGAAGGATATCATGTTTGGTAAGGTGGAGGATCAGAGAAAAAGAGGAAGACCCCCAATGAGATGGATTGGCCAAGTGGCAGCATCGATGGACTCAAGTGTGGCAACAGTAGTGAAGTTGGCCCAGTATTGGGCAGTGTTTTGTTCTGCTGTGGATAAGGTCGCTATGGGTCAGTACTTACTCGATGGCATCTAACAACAACAACAACAAACAGACAAAAGTTTTGTTAGTGCTTACCAAGGGCTGAAAAGAAGCATGAAGAGGAAATTATTATTTAAGGATTACTTAGTTTCTATTTGATGATGACTGTACAGCATTTTAAATATAAACAATGTCACCAAATTTTATACTTAAAAATGGTTACATTTAAAATTTTTATTATATATGTTTTACCATAATCAATTATAGCCAAAGAACAACACTTTGTGTTTTTGTCTACCCCATTTTACTAGACTTGATGGGATATAGGAAGGTGAATCCGAACAACGTGGTCCTTTGCTTGAAAAGAAATTTCAGTAGCACATGAGAAAAAAATTAATTTCTTCCAACATTTAGTATTAGAGAATTTTTCCTCTAGAAAGAATACATTTAATGGAGAATAATTTGATAAATACATCAAGCTTGAGTTACAGTCTTCTGTGCAAGGCAAGTAGGTAGAGGAATTAGGGGAAAGAGATGAAATAATGAGAAGTGGGAAATAATTTTTTTAAAAAGTAGTGGGCACCGTATCAAAGGAGCCTTGTATGTCAGATTAGTGAGACCAACTTGTTCTATAATCTCTGTAGAGAGACACTGAGAAATGGATCAAAATGAGATTAGGCTAAAACATTAAGAGATGTATGTTATTTTGTTATGTTTTGTGTTTTTAGATGTCAAATTTTGCATCCATCTTCAAGTTACATATAAACAACTTTATCATAATCACTTATAGATGGGACCTAGTTCACTAAGAAACTGTTTTAATTCTGAGAACTAGAATCAAGTCACAACCAGAATCAAGAAGCACCTTTTAGTTTGTTCCTATACGCTAATAACTAATTATCTTATTTTTAAGACCAAATCTACCTTATTTCAGTTCGAGAAAGTGGTCCCCAGCTTGTTCCCTTTATTAATAGCCCAACCAATACTATGGAAATCCTGTCCTTAGGTTCTATACTGAAATGGCTCTCATCCACCACAGGATGTAGAATTCAACTTGGTATGGCCAAGGACAGCTATGGCAGCCATGACTTCTCTTCAATTGCCTGGTATATCATTCAGTATTGCTTCCATCTGTTTTTCATTTCTTACAGTTTATTGGCCACTTGTGGTAAGCAAAGTTGATCTTCTTAATGAGCAAAGGCTAATCTAGATGTACCCCCTGCTTCCCGTTTTTCTGTTCTGTGGACACTGAATTTGGTGAGACTTACTCCCTATACCACTTTTGTGGGCAGGTTTGTTCCAGGCCCAGTGTCAAATTGGTCCCACCCTACTGAGACTAATCCTCCATACATAGTGGGGGTATCTGATGACAGCTCATTGGCAATTAGAGAGCATGGGAGGGGAAGAAAAACAGCAAGGAGATTTCTGTGAGCAGTATTGAGGTAACCTGAACCATATTAGCTGTTAAGTGCCGTCAAAATCATTCCAACTCATAGTAACCTTGTAAAGAGTTTCCAAGGAGTAGCTGGTAGGTTTGAACTGCCGACTTTGTGGTTAGCAGCCAAATGCTTACTCTACAGCCCCAAACCAGGACTCCAAATTAGTAGTCACTTTAAAAAAGCTGAAAAAAAATATGTTTTAATGTAAAATGAGAGTATTTTAATTTTTGTTCTATATTAAAACACTCTTTTCTCAATTAAATATGTTACATAAAATTCCCTTTTAATGTTGAACCATTTTTAGTAAACTTTTATAAGATTACTTTACTTAAACCATCACAGTCTCCTTTTCTCCAGATGGTACATTTCCTTTAAATAACTACAAAATGTCAGATCAAATTAGCCCTTCCATTTCAAAAGTGAAAAACTCCAGTGAGCAAAGACAAATTTTTATGGCAAATTGGTTAATAAAGTGCTGCCTCATGAGAACTTGGACCTTAAATTTTAAAAATGACACATTAATGTTTAACATGTTCTTCAGAAATCTGGATTCTTGGTGCAGTCACTGAAAATTATTTCTGGTTTAACCACAAGTCATCACACTGCACACACTGGAATTGCATCTTTATTTCCCCATTTAATTAAAAACAAAAACAAACAAACAAAAATTATGGGCTTTGCTAAAATAATGTGGTTTAGCTTCATCATTATGCATCATTCTTTTTCTTCAACCTCAGTGATTATATTTTCTTGTCATTTAACCAAACTATAGTGCCTCTTAGCTTTCAAAGTGCTTCTCAGCTGAAGCTTTCAAAATATACTTATAAATTAATGTAAATAAAATCTAAGTATAGAGTATTGCACATAATACATTATATAATTAGAACTATCTAAGTGTTTACTAGTATTATTACTGACCCTTGGACCCCCCACTCAAGACCAATTCAATCCAAATCTCTAGAGACTAGGTTTCAGTAACTTTATGGTTCATCTGAGTAGTTTTTCAAAGTTGTCCATGTGATTCTAGTGATTGAGAAACACTGAACTTGAACCAAGTGCCATAGACACAACTTTCATGGCTTGAATGTCAAAAAGACTGACTAATCCTATTTATGGCCCATTGATTAAAAAAATCCTACTATGTACCAGGAACTGTTTATAACAACAACAACAACAAAAATACATTAAAAATGAGATAAGATAATGTCTACTCTGAAGCAACTAGCTATCAATAAGTAAAATAGGCCATAGCCAAATAAATACAGCACAGTTGTTTAAGTTTAAGAATAGTGTTATTTAAAAATAGCCTGGGTCAGAGAAAGAAGGGAATAGTCAGTCCAACTTGGATAAAGTAAAACAGGCTCACAGAGAAAATTTTGGACTGACCATGGAGTATGTCTTAGGCTGGGTTCTCTAGAGAAGCAAAAAACAGTGAAACTTATATATTAAGAGAAGTTTATATCAAAGAAATGGTACAGGATTATAGAACTGGAAGAGTCCCAAGTCCTGGTTAAATGAACCAAGATCGGCAAGCAGGTCTGACAGGCAGGTAGATATAGAAAGCTATTAGACAGATAGGTCTGACAGACAGACAGGCAGTCATGAAGACAAGTCCAGCAGGCAGGCAAGCCATCAGGCAGGAAGAAAATATAGCAGGCCACTGGCTCAAGTTCAAAGCACCAGTGGATGGAGGACAAGCTAGATGCAAGATACACACCCAGCAGAAAAGCAAGCAAACTTTGCCTGAGTGTCCTTTATATTGGAAACAGGCCAAACCCCAAGGAAGCATCCTTTCAATTGATTGACTCTTCATAACCAATCATCACAGAGTTAACTATGCCTACTTGCGGCCAATCATCATAGAGTTAACTACATTGTATTAGATCTCACCATGGGGTTAACCACATCTCAACTATCAAGCCACTGGGAATCCTGGCCTAGTCAAGTTGACACAAAACCTTAACTATCAGCGTCGATTCCTTTTCAACTTGACATCTATAAACCATATTCATTGTCTGTAATAATAGGCTATTGTAAAGTCATATGTGCCCCTAACATGACACAACTAAAATTCACACAACTGAAAATTCACTGGCCACATTTGCATCTTATATTTCACAAATGAAAAAGTAAAACTATTTGATGATACACACATACAAAACAAGATCAAATAGATGTGTGTGTGTGTGTGTGTGTATTGAGGGTAACCTGAACCATATTAGCTGATGGTAAGTGCCGTCAAAATCATTCCAACTCAAATGAACCACAAAGGTACTGAAACCTAGTCTCTAGAAATTTGGATTTAATTGGTCTTGAGTGGGGTCCAAGGGTCAATAATAACAATAGCAAACACTTAGATAGTTCTAATTATATAATGCATTATGTGCACTACATATGTGTGTGTGTGTGTATTTGTACATATATGTTTGTAACAATTACAGCCCTTGTTTCTGCAACTGGTCACATGGCTGAAGCTGGTATTTAAAATTACCTTCTTCCATTACCCACTCCATATTCCCTTTGCTCTCAGCAAGCACCTTAGTTGGTAACGCTTTGTCTGGTGGTGTGACCCAAACCTTCATTCCTGAATGGTCTGAACTATTAGTAGTCATGTTGGAAATTAGTTGCTGCCTTTTATCATTGACTTTAATCATAGGACATGGTAGTACTAAAGATCGCCCTAAGGAATCTCCTGGATTCCACATGTAGTTTTCATTGCCTCCATTATGTAATGTTAATACAGTTTCCCCTTGATTTTCAGAAGCAATCACACCACCCAATGCAGTTACTCACTTCTTTGCTTGTTGATCCAGAGGCATGAGGCACAAAAGGGCCAGAGGGCATGCTTAACTTTGAGTTCAATGAAATCAGTACTTATCTTCATGTAGGAGAATTCATCTCTTTGGAAATAAAATGTCCATACCTGAAGAGCATAGAGTCACAGGGACAGGAAGCAATACTTTTGCAAGTGGGTCATTAGGAATAATAGTGAGTGTTGCCACTTCCATTCCCACCCCTTGTTTCCTGGCTCTGTGGATGTATCAATTAAAATTTAAACAGCACCATATATTGGATGCTTGTTTAGAGCATTTACAGCTTCCTAGACAACATTGCCCCAACCCTACAAGTTACTGCTACCTAGCTGGCACAGTAATTGTATCTTTAGAAGTCTAGTCCATTGTTCAATCAAGCCAGCTGCTTCAGGATGATAAGGAACACGGTTAGACCAGTGAACTCCATAAGCAGCAAAAAGGAAGTGTGGGCCCATTGCCACACTTCATTTGCTGTGAAGTAGGTCCCTCGATCCAATGCCACACTGTGTGGGATACCATAATAGTGGGTAAGGCATGCTACAAGCCCAGAGATGGTCATTTGGGCAGAAGCATTGCATGCAGTGAAGGCAAATACATATCCAGAGTAAATGTCTATTCCAAAGAACACTGGCCTTTCCATGATGAAAGTGGTCCATTGTAATCAACCTGCCACAAGATTGCTGGCTAATCTCCACAATGAATGGTCCCATATCTTGGAATCAGCATTGATTTCTATTGCTGGCAGATAGGGCACTCAGCAGTGGTTATAGGCAAGTCAGCAGAACCATTGTAAGTGGAAGTCCATGCTGCTGAGTCCAAGCATAACCTCCATCACTGCTACCATGGCCACTTTGTTAATGGACTCATTGGGCAATGACAGAAGTGACTGGATAAAGGCATGATTAGCTTCCACAGAACATGTCATCTGTCCACTGGTTGTTAAAAATCCTCCTCTACCAAGGTGTGCATTCACATGAGACACAAATATCTTCACTTTTTGGACCGTTCAGAGAGGTTTATCCAAGTACCTCTTCCAAATACCTCCTTGTCACCAATTTTCCAATCACATCCTTTCCAAGTTTCTGACCATTCAGTCAAACCATTGGCCACAGCCCATGAATCAGTGTACAGTCACACATTACAAACCTGGCCATTTCTCCTTCCAAGCAAAACGAACAACCATGTGAAGTACTTGAAATTCTGCCCACTGGGAGGATTTTGCTTCAACACTATACTTCAGAGTAGTCCCAGAAATAGACTGTAGTACTGCTGTTGTCCACTTTTGAGTGGTAGTACCTCATATTGTACAGAATCATTGTAAAACAAGCATGAGTTTTCTCTTCTTCATCAACTGATCATGAACTCCCCATGAGGCCAAAGGTGTAGACTGGGAGAGGGAAGATAATGTGGCATGAATCTAGACCATGGGAAATTGGGCCACTTTCCATGCAACATACTTGTGCCTTCAGGTCCTGCTCGAGCCCAGTCTCATATATAACATTTAATGATGAAGTGCTGCTGTGCACACCCAATTTTATGACTCTGTGGGTCAGACAACACCCAGTTCATAATAGGTATCATAGGTCACTTTGGTGACTTTGTGGTCCATGGTTAGACATCCAGTCTTTACTAAGGCCCAGTAACAAGCTAAAATCTGTTTCTCCAATGGAGAGTCATTATCTGAAGAGGATAGCAAGGCTTTGTTACAAAACCCTAAGGGTCTGTGCTGTGATTAACCAATAGGGGCCTGCTAAAGATTCCAAACTGCATCTCTATCTGCCACTGCCAATGAAATCAAGCACTATTGGATCTGCGGGATTATATGATCCAAGTGACAGAGAAGTTTGTACAGCTGCCTGAACTTGTTGCAGAGCCTTATCTTGTTGTGGGCCCCACCCAAAGTTAGCAGCTTTTCAAGTCACTTGATAAGTAGGTCAGAATAGCACACCCAAATGAGGGATATATTGTCTCTGAAATCCTAAGAGACCAGCCAAGACTTGTGCCTCTCTTTTAGTTGTGGAAAGGGCCAGACATAATAACTTATCCTTTACTTTACCAGGAATAGCTCTGCATACTCCACACCACAGAACCCATAGAACTTTCACTGAAGTGAAAGATGCCTGAATTTTTGTTGGATTAATTTCCCACCTTATAGCCTTGGAAACCCTGTACAGGGTCACTGTGAGTTGGAACTGACTCCATGACACATAATAACAACAAAACATGTTTTTAACAATAAGTCTAAAGTCATTGATACTTCTTCCTCACTAGGACTAATCAGCATAATATCAACTTAATGGGCCAGTGTGATGTCTTGTAGCAGAGAAAAACAATTAAGTTCCCTGAGGACAAAATTATAACACAGTGCTGAAGGATTAGTATACTTGAGGTGGGACTGTGAAGGTGTATTGTTGACTTTGCCAGCTGAAGGCAAACTGCTTCTGGTGATTCTTTGAAACTAGAATTGACAAAAAGGCATTGGCCAGATAAATTACTACATACCAGGTACCAAGAGATATATTAATTTGCTCAAATGCTGAAACAACATTTGGAACAGAAGCTACAACTGGAGTCACCACCTGGTTAAGTTTACAATAATCCATTGTTGTTCTCCAGGATCCATCTGTTTTTTTGCACAAGACAGATAGGCAAGTCAATTGGGGATATGTTGGGAGGAATCACATCTGCGTACTTCGGGTCCTTGATTGTAGCACTAAACTCTGCAATTCTTCCAGAAATGTCATTTTTCTTTTAGATTATTCTTCTTCTAGGTACAAGTAGTTCTAATGGTTTCCACTTGGCTTTTCAACCATAATATTCCTGATAGCCCATTTCAGGGATCCAGTGTGGGAGTTCTGCCAGATGCTGAATATGTCTATTCTGATTATGTATCCTGGAAATGGAAAAATCACTACAGGATGAGTTCAGGGACCCACTGGGCCCACAGTGAGATGGCCCTTAGCTATGACTCCATTAATAACTTCATCTCCAAACACCACCACTCTGACTGGTGGGCTGCAGTGATGTTTTGGGTCTCCTAGAATTAGTGTCAAATCAGAGTCAGTTTTCAGTAATCCCTGAAAAGTCTGATTATTTCCTTTTCCCCAGTGAACAGTCACTCTTGTAAAAGGCTGCCGATCCTTTTGAGGATTCCCCTTTGGGAAAGGGTAGAAGAAACTCTTTCATTCAAGGGATTGTGGGTCTATACATTGGCTTAAATCTGGGAATTAATTGGGAGGCCATGATTCTCTATTCTGGTGATTCATATTAGAATGCCGTTCACTTATCCTAGAGTTCTTCCTCTTATACAAATTAAGTAAATCCTGGCCCAGTCAAGTTGACACAAAACCTTAACTATCACAGAAGGATAAATGGCTTGCATCTGGCTTGTAAAATTAAGGGAAAGATATACTAGAAAAAAGGATTGCTGTTGTTAAATGTCTCTGAGTCAGTTCCAACTCATAGCAACCCTGTATAGGGTTTCTGAGGAGTGGCTGGTGGGTTTGAACCACTAATAAAGGTGAGGAGAGCTAAATAGCACAAAGTGTTTATATTTATTAAGAATTAAAGATGATTTGATGAGGATGAAGCTAGACAGCTGGAAAAGTCCTATTAAGCCAGGCCAAAAACTTGTGACTTGTTACTGTAGGTAACTAGAATCTATGGAAGCCTTTTATGGAAGAGAGTAACATTATGATTATATCTGCATATATCTCTTCTGACTTTAATCACATTGGTGGTGGTGATTGTCTGTCACTAAATTGTTTCCAACTCATAGTGATCCTATATATGTTTTCTATGGCTGTAAATCTTTACAGGAGCAAAAAGCCTCACCTTTCTCCCACAGAGGGACTGATAGATTCGAACAACTGACCTTGCCGTTAGCAGCCCAACTCATAATCCATTATTAATTGTCCTTTATATATCCATGTATAGAAGCTTTCACACAATTATGTTGATATGTCCAGTTAAAACAAACTTCTTTATTGTGAATTTACCCATTTTTTTGAGGAAAAAATACAAACTAGTTTGGATGGTGTAAACAGTTTTTATTTAGTGACTGATGAAGGTTGGTGCTTCAAACTCATCCAGAGGCACTGCAGAAGAAAGGTCCGGTGATTTGTTTCAATACAGATTTTAGAAAAAAAAAAAAAAGATGTTGGATCTCAATTCTGCAACACATCAAGTCCCTATTAGTTGGACCTAACTCAATGGAAACTGGTTTGGGTGGGGGGTTTATTTTCAAAGGGAGAGTAATGACTAACTAGAGAGCATACACATCTTAACTTGAGTAAAGGATAAACCAATGTACAATAATAAGAAGGTAACAGAAAAAATTACTTAACCCAAAGCTAAACAATGAATGATGCTCTACATGTCTGCTTTTCTGAATTTCTTTGTAGTGGAAATAATATTATATTTTAACATAGACCTCTATATTAGATATATGTGAAATGTTATATAAAATTGTACTGCAAAAAAAAAAAAAAAAAGATGAGGTATAGATCTCATAGATGAATGGAAAGGATGGCAAAAAAAAAATAGACTAACATATATCTTAAATGGTGTATTTCTTAGCAGAATCATTGTTTTCTTTTAAAATAAGACTACACAGAAGAATTAGGTCGGGATTAAAACTATCACATAAATAATAATTGCTGTTGTTAAGTGTCCTTGAGTCAGTTCCAACTCACAGTAATGCTATATAGGGTTTCCGAGGCTGTAAATCTTTGCGGCATCAGAAAACCTCATATTTTCCCCTCAAAGCAGCTGGTGGCTTGAACAACTGAGCTTGTGTTTGTTCACATTCCAGTGCTTATCCTACAGAACAACTGTGCTCCCAATAATAATAATTGTTGTTGTTGTTAAGTGTCATTGCGTCAGTCTTGAGTCATAGCAACTCTGTACAGGGTATCCAAGGAGCGGCTAGTTAGCTTGAATCACTGAACTTACAGTTCAAAGTGACCTTAAAGTCTAGTGCATTAAGCCACAGAACCACACCAAGACTCCCAATAATAATACTGATATTTATTGATTATTTAGTATGTTGTGATTATCCTCACAACAAACAAGTCAGTACTCTTTTTAATGCTTGGTTTAAAGATGAGGAAACTGAGGAGGATTAAAACTGGTAAATAATGTCAAAAAGAGTACAGGGGTGATATGTTTCTCTGCTTACGGCCAGCATGTTAGCTTGCTGCAGTTTGAAGATGCTGGCAGAACCTATGACACTCTTGGGTCAGAGACAAAATACATACAGCAATAGCAGTAGTCAGAATATCTAGTTCCTTTTTCGAGTTTCCTTAGCCCTAATTCCCACAAACAATGCAAGAAGGTCTACTAACACCTACACATTTAAGAGATTATGTTATAGGAATTTTACAATGTGTAGTAGAAAATTGTACAGTTTGCATTACAGAAATTCTTCTAATGATGGTAAACATAACTGCTCATTGTCCTGGTTAGAGGTACTGTAAACTTGAAAAGATAATCTGAAACAAGAGCAGTTAATATCTCTGCTTGAACAATATGAACAAACATGAGAGAATCATGGAGAATCATTTCTTTCTCAAATTTACACGAGAATAAGTAATAAAACCATTATTTGAACCTAAGCCCATCTCATTTGAACAGCTGAGCTCTGTACTAAAGTATTAGGAAGCGAAGCATGAAGGACACCCACTTTTTAGACCTTAAGAATCTAGATCTTTCAGTCATTTTTAAAGAAGATGAACCAAAAAAAAAAAAAAAACTTCCAAACAGCATTAACTGTCAACATTGGTTAAGAATTTGTGCTTTCTAAAGACAAGTAAATGAAAATCATAACTTCAGAAGGGTCATAGATTTCTTTATGCAATAGTCTCTGGAGGAGTCTTAACTCGGATCTCTCAACAGAAACCATGCAGGCAAGAAGGCAATGAGTCGCAATAAATAATGAACCAAAAAAAAAAAAAAAAAAACTTCCAAACAGCATTAACTGTCAACATTGGTTAAGAATTTGTGCTTTCTAAAGACAAGTAAATGAAAATCATAACTTCAGAAGGGTCATAGATTTCTTTATGCAATAGTCTCTGGAGGAGTCTTAGTATGGCACTGTAGAATAAGAACTGGACTGTTGGTCAAATAGTCGGCAGTTCAAACCCACCAGTCACTCCTCTGATATCCTATGTAGGGGCACTATGAGTCAGGTGGCACTTAACAACAACATTTGGAGGATCATAGATCTGACCTCTTTATCCTTTATATATCCTAACATGTTCTTGAACATTTTCCCTAGTTGTTAAGTTTTCATTCTAGTCTAACTTATACAGTAAATAAGCATAGTGGTTACGAATTGGGCTGCGAACCACAAGGTCAGCAGTTCGAAACTACCAGCTGTTCTGCAGGAGAAAGATGAAGCTTTCTGCTCTCATAAAGATTTACAGCCTTGGAAACCCTGTACAGGGTTGCTATGAGTCAGAACCGACTCCACGGCACATAACAACAACAACAACAACAAATACTATCTATATAGTGTAGTTTAATATTCCATTTTCCTACCACAAGCTAATGTAGCATTGGACGTTGTGTTCAAGAGATATTGGTGTAAAGAAAACATAAGTATAATTTACAACCTCTTTCAGTCTAAGGAATCAGGGTATTTCTTATTGTGCTAGTCAGAGGTTAACAAAGCTATTGTTTTAAGTACAACAAAAACCCACATCTTCCCCACTTTTCAAACAACGATTGGGGATGTGTGTGCAAAAGCCCACCCTTCCTGGTTGGAACACATCTGGCATTCTTGAGCGTCTTATCGTCACCTCCATCCTGCTGCTCAGGAGCTCACTTTTGAGGAGACAATGCTGCTGTTGTTTGGGGTCAAAATCAATGAGAATACGAGCTCCCTTCTCAAGATCTATGTACATGGAGACCCTGATTGTTGAATAATGGTACATGGATCTCTGCCTATTCAATGCACATATCTAATTTTTCGGTCATCACAATGTCCATTGCTAATGGTAAACAGTGTGTGCTGACCTCCTAGAACAGTAGTGCTGACATGGAAAAGGGAAATTATTTCAACTGATCTTCACATGTAAACACTCAGAGTAAGCCTCAGCAGGAATGCTGGCTCTAAGAGTTTCAGATTAGGCTATGCAAAAGCCAAAGATTCATTTCTGCACACTAGGAAGGCCAGTTTCCTGTTTCATGCTCTGCAAGCAACCATACTCAACAAATCATATCTTCTGGTGATCCCTTTCTGATTCTGAGAAACAAAGCGTCAAGTTTGGCATGGGTCAATGAAATCATTTTTTTGCTTTAGTCCATATTCAAGAAGAAAAGGAGATTAAGTCTTTCTTCCAGGTTTTAAAATCTGTCTTGAATCCCTGTCCCGTGTGAATGTTAGAATGCTTCTTGGTATTTGGGGATTTCTTGCTGACAAATATAACAAGGTTAAAGTCTTACTTGGCTTCAAAGAGAAAACCAGAGAAAAATAAAGATGTGCTTTCACTGTGGGGTCAGAATGTTGTTTTATTGTGGGGTCAGAATGTTGTTCTAGTGATTCACTTGAAAACAAGAATGTGATAGGAAAACTAAATTCAACCCTATGACAGAATGCTATGACTTTTGTTTGACAATAATTCCAGCCAATTCACTGAACAAGATTCTTTTAATATAGGTTATATAGGCTGAGTCTATATTATGCCAAAATAGTAAATTTGATTCTAAGATTTGGTTCAATAACCTGGATGTTTGGTTTGTGAAATGTTAAACTTGAACTAAACTTCTTTGAGCAAAAAATATACATGGCTTATATTCATTGAGTGACTGATTATTAGATTAGTTTATGTTCTGACTCATAGCAACCCTGCATATAGATTCCAAGAAGAGGCTGATGGTTCTGAACCACCAACCTTGCAGTTAGCAGTCCAGTGCTTATCCTACAGTGCCACACCAGGACTCCAAACAGATTGTTGTGATCACATAAGTTTCTAATGGAGCAGTGTAGGGTGGTGGTGCCATCAAGCCTATTCCGACTCACAGCGATCCTGTACAGGGTTTCCAAGTCTGTAAATCTTTACTGAAGCAGAAAGTGTCATCTCTTTCCCTCAGAGCAGTTGATGGTTTCAAACTGCTGTTCTTGCAGTTAGCAGCCAAACCCATAACCCACTGTACTACCAGAGCTCCTTAGTTACACTAGCCTGAAATTTCTGAGTGCTTGGTGTTTTAGAAATAGATTCATAGAGCTCACCCTGGAGCTCTCTATCCTGTTACCATCTCTGCTTCTTGGCCTTTTAGATTCAAAAATATATTACTCAACTAGAATAACACAAGCCACAGGGTGAAACAGGACATGACTAGGAAATTTAACTATCTCAGTTCAATGCCCACTGTCTTTGAGACATTCTGCCAAGCACTTCATTTGTTTGTTTTAGCCATTGTTACATTGTTAATATAAAGAAGTTTTTCTTTATATTAATACATCTCTCAAACTATGATTTGTGGCATGCACATTTCTACATAGGCAGTTTCCCTCCTCTATCACTTTCACTGAAAACAACTTTTACTTCTAGTTTGACCTTTCAAATACTATCCATGTTTTAAAGTCCATTAGACTCTTGTAGTCCAACAGTGAATAATGGGTATCAGAACTGATTACGATTGTTGCAAACGTAAAGGTAGATGTTTTGTAACAAAAGGAGGAGAGTGATTGATCTTGTAGTCCAGGAACGGAGGACCCTCAGACCATCAAGGGAGAAAAGCGGAGTGTGGGACCTATCCAGAGAAGCAGCGACGCCAGAGATGGAAACAGAGACAATGACATGGAGAGATGGAGCAGCTGGGGACTCTGGATTCAAGGAGGGAGAGGGGCTGTGTGCTGGCAGCCAAGAAGGCAGGTTTGCAGGGTATGCCCTTTGGTTGTTTGAATGGTTATATATTCCTGAGTGCTTCTGTGTACATCCAAAAAATAAAAATAGAGGGAATGGGAGCAAATGCTGTTGAATGATGATGCATGGAGGGGATTATAATCCTTGCAATGAAACAAAATATGATGGGATGAATGTAAAGCTGATGATGTTCACTCATGTAAACTATTACTCAATTCACAATAAAAGCTTTAAAAGTTAAATAAATAAGTATGAATTCTTCTTGTTCCATGCAGTGATGGCACTGCTTTCAGTTGTATTATAGCATGTTTTGCCTTTTGTCCTAAGTGTTTTACCCCATGTCTGTGTTACCACGAAATTCTGAGCTCCTTGAAAACTGTATTTATCTTTATTTGCAGGGGCCATTTCTTATTCAATGTCATATCTTACAGAAGAACTTCAAATATTCACCTATGTTGTTGTTGTTAAGTGCCATTGAATTGGTTCTGCATAAGGTTTCTGAGGAGCAACTGGTAAGCTTGAACTGCCGACCTTGTGGTTCAAACCTACTTTGCAGTCCAGCGCATTAACCCACAGCGCCACACCAGGACTCCATTGTTGTTGTTGTTGTTAAGTGCGGTCGAGTCGGTTCCGACCCATAGAGACCCTGTAGAGGGTTTCCGAGGGTGTAAATCTTTATAGGAGTAGAAAGCCTCATCTTTCTCCCTCGGAGCAGCTGGTAGTTTCGAACCACTGACCTTAAGGTTCGCAGCCCGATTCGTAACCACTATGCTACCAGACTCCATAGTCCAACTCAAATTCATAGCCATCAGGTAGGTCGTGACATAGCAGCTCTAGGACAGAATAGAACTGCCTCTAGGGTATCGAAAGCTGTAAATCTTTACTGAAACAGACAGCCACATCTGTAGTTCCTGAAGAGCAGATGGAGTGTTCAAACCAGCCGCCTTTCAGTTAGCAGTCAAGTGCTTTAACCACTGTGCCTCCAGAACCCCTTCAGCCATATTTGCATCCTCCAAATAAATAAATATACAAGAGCACAAGGTGATGTGTGTGCTTAATCAGGGGACAGGGAGAGAAGAGGAAGGCACCCTGTCAAACTGGAAATCCAAACTGATATAAAATCTAATACAAAATGAGCTCTGGTAGTGCAGTGGTTAAGAAACAAGAATGCTAACCTAAAGGTCTGGGGCTGGAATGCACCAGCCACTGAGAGGGGGAAAAAATGTGGCTGTCTGCTTCCCTAAAGATTTTCAGTCTTGATGAACCTCTGGGGTAGATCCACTGTGGTTTATAGGGTCACTACTGGGTCACTATGAGTCTGAATAGATTTGACTATATATATATATATATTGTGTGTGTGTGTTTTTACATAATTACTTATGATGGCACAAATCATAAGGAAAAACCCAGACACAATGGCTGTCTATTTTTAAATACTTAATTTTTTTTCCTTTAGGACATTTATTCATACACAAAAGAATATCTATTTCTCTCTGATTAGAACATGGATGTTTCTACTTGGCTTCCTTTTCGACATATCTTTTTCCACTGGCCTTGACCAATAACCACACCCCTTGTTTTAAAACAATAACTTGATGCCTAAATACTGTCTTCCTTCACAGCAATTAAGGGAGAAAGCAGAGCCAACGAATGCTAATATAAAACAGTACATAAATCATCAGTTAAAACACAATCTCCATCAGCATGGAAATGACTATGAGTAGGCGATTTGTGGTTAGCTGCTATCAAGTCAGTTCCAACTCATTGAGACCCTATGCACAGCAGAACAAACACTGTATCGTCTACACCATTGTTGTTACATCTGAGCCCATTGCTGCTGCTGCCACTATATCAATCCAACTCTTTGGGAGTAATTCTCTTTTTCACTTCACTTTACCAAGCATGAAGTCCTTCTCCAGAGACTGGTCCCGCCTAATGATATGTCCAAAGTATGAGAGAAAAAGTCTCACGATCCTGCTTCTAAGGAGCATTCTGGCTGCACTTCTTCCAACACAGATTTGTTTGTCCTATTGGCAGTCCATGGTACTCTTAATACTCATCTCCAACACTGTAATTCAAAGGCATCAACTCTTCTACAGTCTTCATCTTTTAAAACGACTGGAGTAGGTGGTTACTCCTACCAAAAAAAAAAAAGTTATACTCTAAAATGAACTACCTGTAAAATTGTTGTTGCCGTTGTTAAGTGCTGTTGAGTTGGGGCTGACTCATAGTGATGCAGTATAGGATTTCCAAGGAGTAAGTGGTGAGTTTGAACCACAGAACTTGCAGTTCAAAACTGACCTTGTAGCCCAGTGCTTATCCTACAGTGTCACACCAAGACTCCACCTGTACCATTAAGTTAGATATTTTCCCATAATAAATTTAAAGAGGCAGTGCTATCCTAAATGCACTTTTTAATATGATTTCCTGCTTGAGGGAACTCAGAAATTTTCAGCCAGTGTACTGACACACTGGGAATTTTCTTTCCAATTTTGTGAATGTTCAGGATTCATGTTTTGCCACTACATGGATGCTTGCAGTGTTTTCTTCCAAATATCTTTGGAGGTTTGATGGTCCTGATTCATAATAGAGATCACCTGGTCCCATCATTTTGATCTTCTTTGACTATTGAAAATAGGGTCTGGAGTCTTTAGACCACACATCTCACATTATGAACCTTTGTTTTCTGTCAATAGCAGCATACTTGAGATTTCTAACACTTGGCAGTTTTCTACCACTCTGGTTGAGGTCATCTTAGGAAGACCTATGCTTCTATTTTCCTCTTGTGATATAAAAATCAATACTTGAGTCACTGAGAAAAAGTGCCTTCCATTTATGTTAGACTGCTGAGTGAAAACACAAACGACTAGGCAGCAAATCTTTATGTGTTATGGAAACACAGAAGCTGAGAAAAAGTACCTCTGATTGCTGACTCTCTTGTTGGAAATATTGAACTCTGATTGCTGACTCTCTTGTTGGAAATACTGAATTTGTTCAGGTGTCAGTTTTGCTAAACCTCATTTTTCAGCAGTCCTTTAAAACAGAAATTTATAAAGAGTGTGCATAATAATCAGAAGAAAACTGATAATATTTATGCAATGACTTGCATAAAACTTTTCATTAGAATTCCACATGATTTCTGTAATGCTAAATCTATTTTTACAATAAAAAGCCAATCAAATACTAGCCAGCACATATAAATGGCAATTATACACATGACATGATGGAAAATAATTAACTGGTACATTGTGACAAGGAGAATTGGTGGAGGTGGTGGTTGTGTAACATGGAGTGGGTCCCAACTCATAGGGACCCTGAACAGGGTTTCTGAGCTTTAAATCTTTACAAGAGCAGGAAGTCACATCTTTCTCCAATGGAGTCACTGGTGGATTTGAACTACTGCCCTGATAGTTAGCAGCCCAACATGTAAACAACTATGCCACCAGAGCTCCTAAGGATGATTGTTGGTGTTGTTAAGTGCCGTCGAGTCAGTTCCTACTCATAGAGACCCTGTACAGGGTTTTTGAGCAGCAGCTGGTGAGCTTGAACTATCGACCTTGCAGTCTGACGCATTAACCCACAGTGCCACACCAGGACTCCTAAGGATGATTATAAATAAGTAAATAAAATAAAATCTCCAGACTTTAGCATAGTCCTGAAAAGTTGCCCAAAAGAGCAAAACATTTAACTTATTTCAGTTCTAGAGAAAATTTACTTCAGGTTACATAGGGAGCTTGAAAATGTAATCATGTGCTTTAGTGTCCTTGGTTTTCATCAAGGATAGCAGCACTCTTCATAAGACACTTCTGTGTACACTCAGGGGAACAGTTCCCATGGTGTCACTGAACATCACATCCTTAAAGTGTTTCTTTTTAGAAAACTGGTTCTCAAACTTGAGCTGCATCCAAATCAATTGTTAAAATGAAGACTGCTGGGTTCCACCCCCAGGTTTCTGATTTAGTAAGTTTGAGGTAGGATGCAGTGGTTGTTCAGTGGTATAGTTCTTGCCTTCCATGTGGAAGATCAGTGTTTGGTTCCCAGTCAATGAATCTAGCTGTCAGTGGAGGCTTCTGTGTTTCTATAATGAATGCTAAATAGGTTCCAATAGGACTTTCAAACTAAGATATTGGGAAGAAAGACTTGACAATCTACTTCCAAAAATTAGCCAAGTAAAACTCTTTGCATCACAATTGTCTGATCCCATTGGGCATGGGATCCCCATGTGTCAGTGCTGACTTGATGACTCAGACTAACAAATGGTCTGAGATTGAAGCTGAGAACTTGCATTTCTAACAAGTGTCTGGTTGCTGTTGATGCTGCTGGTCTTGAGACCACAGTTTGGCCATCACCACTTTGGGAAAGAGTCAGCTTGGAGAAGACTAGAGGAGGATATGAGGGATAGTGAATAGGGAAGCTGGCAGAGTGAAGAAGAAAGTAATTGAGCCTATGAGGCTTGAGAAATAATAGGCTGCTAAAGAAGCCAATCTACGAAGGAGAATTATGGTTTTAGGAATACTCCACGTGGTCAAATTGAACTGAGAGATAAGAGAATGATGAAGTCAACAGAATAAGAAAAACTCTTAAGAGAAAAGAGATAGCACAGACCAACCACTCACAATCACAGCAGCTAAGATAGGTTAAAAGGAAAAAATTATCTTATCACTATAAAATATTATTATCTTTCTGTCTTCTCTTCTTTATTCCAATAGAACACTGTAGAAAACTTTACCATAACAGATGTGACTCTCAGACCACTTAGGTGACTAGGAAATGCCATTTTATTAACTATCCAGGACTCAACTTTATTGATAAATATAAATATTATCTTAGAGGAGAAAATGCAACCCCTGTTATTTGTGTATTTGTGATGTGCTTCCTCTTACCCTATGGATATAATATGGTTCAAGGTCTTAGACTAGGCTCATGCATGGGGTGGGCATCTGTGTTCTGTGGTCTTCAATCTTTGCTAAATAGTCCACACAGGTTACAATCAGGATGCCCATGGACCTTGTTCTACACCCTTATCTGCTGCCTGTTTGCTGTGTTAATAACATGAGAATCTCTTGTGAGGAACTGACAGTCCAGTTTGACCAAAGACACCACAGAGCAATTCTCGCCTGTATTCTTGCTGTCACTAACCCAGAAGCAAGCGCCCCAATTTCCTGGAACTCGCAGACTGTTCTCTTCCCTCCCTGCTTCAGACTGGAGGGTAATTTCTTTCCAGTTTAAGGATGAGATCTCTGAACTCCACCAGCCTATGCACCAAAACTTTGCCAGACCCCAAAAACCTCTTTCTCACTTTTATATATATTCTTCACAACATTTGTGTTTTCAGGGTTTAGACCCAGCCGTCTCAGAGTACCTACAACAGTCATGGAGGTACAGATAATGAGAGAAGCAGGAAAAATGAAATACAATGAAAAGTGATGGGGAATGAGGAAACTTCAAATGGCATTGATAATAAAATTACTTTTAAATATTCAGGCCAACAATACACATATTTGGGCCAACAACCCAGCAGGTCTTTCATTTGTGATCATAGCCAAAGTTTATGGAAAACAAAGGCATGATATCCATTTCTTCTTTCTTCTCATGTATTCCTGAAGCACTGAGGGTGCTCTTTTCTCTAAGGTAGGGATTTGGGCCGGTCATGTTCACCGCTGTATCCCTAGCATGTAGAACATTGCATGGCACACTGTAGACACTCAGAAAATATTTGTTAAGTAAATGAATGTGAATACATAATCAAAACATTGTTGTTAAATGTCATCAAATTGGTTCTGACTCACAATGCTGTTTAGGGTTTCTGAGGCTATAAATGTTTGAAGGAGAAGAAAGTTTCATCTTTCTCCTACAAAGAAGCTGGTGGGTATGAAGGGCTTACCTTCCAGTTCACAGTCCAGTGCTTATCCTATGGCACCACCATTCTCCAAAGTAATCAAAATGAGCACATCTTAAAATACTGTCCAGTTTTACTATCTTTAGTCGGTGAATCACAAACAGCTCTGTCTTAGAAGTACAGTCAGAATGTTCCTTAGAAGCAATGATGGGGAGACTTGTCTCACGTACTTTGGGCATGTTATGAGGAAAGCAGTACCTAGAAAAGGACTTCATGCTTGGTGAAGGATGTTGTTGCTGATGTTAAATGCCATCAATTCAGTTCCAACTCATAGTGAGCCTGTATAGGGTTTCCAAGGGGTGAACTTGAACCACTGACCTTGCAATTCAAACTGACCTTGCAGTCTGATGCATTAACCCACAGCACCACAGTGAAAAGAGTTTTCTCAATGAGGTGGGCTGACCCAGTGGCTGCAAGAATGGAATCAAACATAAAAATCATGAGGATGGCATAGGACCATTCAGTGTTTTGTTCTATTGTGCATAAATCTCTATGAATTGGAGCTGACTCAATGGCACCTAACAACAAAGTACAAATCACCAGTGATGCTTAAATGTCACATTATATAGAGCAAATGACATAGGAATAAAATATAAGGTTCTCTTATGAGTTTGTATATTTCCAAGAGGAGTTAAGCCCATGTCTTTTCCTTCCTTGTACCATCCACTAGTTTGATACAGTATGAAAATATTAAATTCTTGATGAAATGTTGCTAGGCAAAAAATACATTGATGTATGAGCGTGGCCTATGTAGAAGCCAAAATGAAACAGGAACTTGAATAATATGGAGTGTTTTATAGATTCCAGTTTATAAAACTTCCCTTGTGAAAAATTATCATTATATTCTTGCCACCTATTCTCCTTTCTGCTCCAATCAGCTTACGAAGTCCATGGTTGTCTGCCTGCAGCTTTCTTTTTAATCTGAGGTCATTCTATGAAACCCTAATCCACTGGAAAGAAGTCAATCATCTCTGATCTTCATGGTTGCTTCCACCCATGGATTACTTCCCTTGGTGAAGCATTTAGTACTAAACTAGGAGCACACATGCTCTGATAAAACACTTAGAAGGAAGAGATTTGCTGTTGCGGCTGTTCTTTATTTGTGAAACTTTGAAATGTTAATACTGTGCAATTTGAGGATTACTTTGTAAAAAGAAAAAAATATTTTGAAGTAAATGTAGTTTTAACCACAGATCTCTAAGAGCTGCTAGCAGTTCTACTTTGTACTAAAAGTCTTCACCAATTTGGGCTCCATGGTTGATTCAGTGTATGTTATAGACTACCTTCATATGCACCAAGACATGCAACACTGAAACCGCTGCTTCTGGAAAACAATATGTAAGAGCTACAACTTGCAGCATAGCATATTGGAAAGATCATGAGAAACTCTAGATTCGAGGTAGTTTCCACTTACCTATGTAGATTTCGATGAATCACTAACATCTAAAATAAGTCACTTAATGAAGGTTTGTTTTTTTTTTTTTTTTAAATAGCTTGGTGATGAGGTACAGATAAAAATATGAGGAAGTACCTTGTAAGAAGTAGAGATCAGTGAAAATGCTAATCAATTCTGTTGGTGGTATTAATAAAAGGATGGAGTGGGACGTAAGAAGGCAGATATGAATAGGAAACTAATTGTGATGATAGCAGGAAAGGCGCAAGCAGGAGTGGCAGGGCTCTGGGATAAGGGGTAGTAGGGTGGCGGAAAGGGATGTAGCACTAAGGAAACAAAGCTGACTAATCACTGAAGTGAGTAAACTTCTAGTCATTGCTTAAGTAGAATAAAATAAGCAAATTGATCCACAAAAATGGAGGAAAGATGAGTCATACAATGTGGTAACTTAATATATTGTGTCATCATTTTTATATGGTAGTCATCCATGAAATCATGCAAAAAGAACATAATGTAAGGAATATAAGCAGGCCTGAGGAGAAGAAAGGACTGTGATTGTACTGTTAATTGCTGTTGATGTTGTTAGGTGCCATCGAGTCGATACTGACTCATAGCGACCCTAAGCACAGCAGAAAGAAACACTGCCCGATCCTAGGCCAACCTCACTATTGTTTCCACACTTGAGTCCATCAATGCTGCCACTTGGCCAATCCATCTGACTGGGGGTCTCCCTCTTTTTCTTTGAACCTCCACCTTACCAAACATGATATCCTTCTCCAGCAACTGGTCCCTCTTGACAACATGTCCAAAGTATGAGAGATGAAACCTGGCCATCTTGGCCTCCAAGGAGCACTCTGGCTGCACTTCTTCCAAAACTAATCTATTGGTTCTTTTGGCAGCCCATAACATTTTCAATATTCTCCTCCAACATCACAACTCAAAAGCATCAATTTTTCTACGGTCTTCCTTATTCATTGTCCAGCTTTCACATGCATATGAGGTTATTGAAAATACCATGGCTTTTGTCAAGCACACCTTAGACCTCAAGCTGACATCCTTGTTCTTTAACACTTGTGCAGCAGATTTGCCTAATGCAATATGTCGTTTGATTTTTTGACTGCTGCTTCCGTGAGCGTTGATAGTTGACTCAAGAAGAATGAAGTTCTTGGCAACTTTAATCTTTTCTCTGTTGATAAGATTGTTTATTGGTCCAGTGATGTGTTGCTGTTTTTTTTTCCTTTACATTGAGATGTAATCCATACCAAAGGTTGTGCTCTTTGATCTTCATCAGTAAATGTTTTAAGTCTTCTTTACTTTCATCAAGCAAGGTTGTATCATCTGCATATCGCAGTTGTTAATGAGTCTTCCTCCAGTCTTGATGCCATGTTTTTCTTCATATAATCCAGCTTCTCAGATGATTTGCTCAGCATACAGGTTGAATAAGTATGGTGAAAGAATACAACCTTGTCACATATCTTTCTTAATTTTAAATCATTCAGTGTTCCCATGTTCTGTGCGAACAACTGCCTCTGGATAGAGGTACAGATACCTCATGAGCACAATTAAGTGTTCTGGAATACTCATACTTTGCAATTTTGTCCATAGCTTGGATTACAGACACCACTTGTCTGTCACTTTGTCATACTGTGGTGGCTTGTGAGTTGCTGTGATTCTGAAAGCTATGTCGCCAGTATTTTAAATACATGCAGGGTCACCCATGGGGACAGGTTTCAGGTAAGCTTCCGAAGACAACAGACTAGGAAGAGGGAGTGACAAACTACTTCCAAATATTTAGTCACTGAAAACCTTATGAATACCAGGGAAACACTGTCAGATATAGTGCCCGAAAATGAGCCCCTCAGGTTGGAAGGCACTCCAAATGCGACTGGGGAAGAGCTGTGTCCTCAAAATAGAGTTGACCATGATGACACGAATGGAGTAAAGCCCATGGGACCTTCATTTGTTGTTCGGGCACAACTCAAAATGAAGAGAAACAGCTGTAAACATCTATTGAAAATCAGAACATGGAATGTATGAAGTATAAATCTGGGAAAATTGGAAATTGTCAAAAGTCAAATGGAATGAATAAACATTAATCTCTTAGGCATTAGTGAGCTGAAATGGACTGGTATTAGCCATTTTGAATCTGACGACCACATAGTTTACTGTGCCAGGAATGAAAAATTGAAGAGGAAAGGTGTTGCATTCATTGTCAAGGGGAACATATCCAGATCAGTCATGAGGTACAACACTGTCTTTGATAGGATAATATCCATGCATCTTCAGGGAAGCCCAGTTAATACCACTATTTATTCAAAGTTACGCACCAACCACTAAAGCCAGTGAGGATGAAAAAGAAGAATTGTACCAACGTCTTCAATCTGGAATTGATCAAACATGCAATAAAGATGTATTGATCATTACTGGTGATTGGAATGCAAAGGTTGGGAGCAAAGAGGAAGGATCAGTAGATGGAAAATATGGCCTTGGTGATAGAAATGATGCTGGAGAACACATGATAGAATTCTGCAAAACCAATGATTTGTTCATTTAAAACACCTTCTTTAGACAGCAAAAGACACAACTATACACATGAACTTCACCAGATGGAATACATAGAAATCAAGTTGACTACATCTGCGGAAAGAGACAATGGAAAAGCTCCATATCATCCGTCAAAAAAAGGCCTGGGGCAGACCGTGGAACAGACCATCAATTACTCATATGCAAATTCACATTGAAGCTGAAATATGACATTGATTACATATCATCTGAAGAACAGATTTGATACATTAAACACTAAAGACCGAATACCAGAAGAGTTGTGGGATGACATCAAGAACAGCATACATGAAGAAAGCAAAAAGTCATTAAGAAGACAAGAAAGAAGGAAAAGGTCAAAATGGATGACAGAAGACACTCTGAAACTTGCTCTCCAAAATAGAGATGCTAAAGCAAATGGAAGAAATGAGGTTCAAGAGCTAAACAAAAAATTTCAAAGATCAGCTCGAGAAGATAAAGCCAAATATTACAATAAAATGTGCAAACATCTGGAATCAGAAAACCAAAAAAAGAAGAACACATTCAGCATTTCTCAAGCTGGGGGAACTGAAGAAAAAATTCAAGCCTCAACTTTCATTATTGAAGGATTCTCTGGGCAAATTACTGAATGATGCAGAAAGCATCAAGAGAAGATGGAAGGAATACACAGAGTCACTATACCAAAAGGAAATGGTTAATATTCAACTGTTTCAAGGGGTAGCATATGATCAAGAACCAATGATACTGAAGAAGGAAGTCAAAGGTACATTGAAGGAATTGGCAAAGAACAAGGCACCAATTGATGGAATGAAAATTGAAATCATTCAAGAAACTGAGGCAGCACAGAAATTACTCACTCATCTCTGCCAAGAAATTTGTAAGACAACTATCTGGCTGACTGTTTGGAAAAGATCCGTATTTGTGCCCATTCCAAAGAGAGATGACTCAATGGAATGCGGAAATCATCGGACAATCTCTTTCATATCCCATGCGAGTAAAGTTTTACTAAAGGTAATATAGAAATGGCTGCAAGCATACATTGACAGAGAACTTCCAGAGGTTCAAGCCGGATTCAGAAGAGGCCATGGAACAAGGGATATTATTGCTGATGTCCCATGGATCTTAGCTGCAAGCAGAGAATATCAGAAAGATGTTTACCTGTGCTGTTGATTACCTACCCAAAAATCTGCTCTCCTCACAGTTCTCTGTAACGCTTTTTTTTTTTTTTACTTAGTTCTGTGAGTTCTGGTACAGCATTGTGAGTTAATGTGCCAGACTGTAAAACAATTTAAACTGCAACGTCAGCAGTTCAAGGTCACTGATCGTTCCTTAGAAACCCTATACAGGGTCACTATGGGTTGGAACCAATTCAATGGCACTTTAACAACAACAACAAATGGCAACTTTGTTTATGATATATAAATAACAGAAATACTCATGGCAACAATGTAAAATGAGTCTCATATAATTGGCATGCTCACAAAGCATTTTTTTAAAATATGATCTTTCCATGAGTCTTAGAAGTTATCGTTCCAACTTTTAAATTCTAAACCTTTGTAAAATCATTCATTTTAATAGACAGATAAAATATTTGGTATAGGAAAATGAATGAAATGGAAACCAAAAAAGATAAGTATGCTTTCAGTCAACTGTCTTATCTTCAGGAGTCTTCCATGAACAATAACTAATATTAAAATAATAACAGCTAACATTCATTAATTGATGTCTGTTGCACAATCTGCCCCTGGACTTGTTTTGACTGATGATATGGAGCTTTTCCATCATCTCTTTCCGCAGATGTAGTAAATTTAATTTCTATGTATTTCATCTGGTGAGGTCCATGTGTATATTCATCTCTTATGTTGTCAAAGAAGGTATTTGAAATGAATAAATCATTGGTTTTGCAGATTTCTATCATGCGATCTCCAGCATCATTTCTATCATCAAGACCATATTTTCCAACTACTAATCTTTCCTCTTTGCTTCCAACCTTTGCATTCTAATCACCACTAATGCTCAACACATCTTGATTGCATATTTGATCAATTTCAGATTGATGAAGTTGGTAGGATTCTTCTATTCCATCCTGTCTTTAGTGGTTGGTGCGTAAATTTGAATAATAATGGTATTAACTGGTCTTCCTGGTAGGCTATTGGATATTATCCTATCACAGACAACATTGTACCTCATGACTAATCTGGATATGTTCTGTTCGACAATGAATGCAACACCATTGCTCTTCAATTTGTCATTCCCAGCATAGTAAACCAAGTGGTTGTCAGATTCAAAATGGTCAATACCAGCCCATTTCAGCTCACTAATGCATAAAATATCAATGTTTATGCATTCCATTTCATTTTTTGACAATTTCTAATTTTGCTAGATTCACACTTTGTACATCGCATGCTCTATTAATGGATAATTACAGCTGTTTCTCTTCATTTTGAGTTGTGTCCCATCAGCAAATGAAGGTCCTGCAGGCTTTACTCCCACAGGCTTTACTCTATTGGTTTAATGGTTTAAAATTGAGGAAGGTGTGCATCAAGGTTGTATTATTTCACCTGTATGCTTCAACCTGTATGCTGAACAAATAATCCAAGAAGCTGGGTTATATGAAGAAAAACTTGACATTAGGATAGGAGGAAGACTCATTAACAACCTGCGATATGCAAGTGATACAACTTTGCTTGCTGAAAGTGAAGAGGACTTAAAGTATTTACTGATTAAGACCAACGAGCACAACCTTCTTTAGGATAGCATCTCAATGTAAAGAAAACAAAAATCCTTACCACTGGACCAATAAACAACAATTCTTATCAATGGAGAAAATATTGAAGTTGTCAAGCACTTCATTCTTCTTTTGGATCAACCATCAACACTCATGGAAGCAGCAGTCAAGAAATCAAATGATGTGACTGAAGTGTACCTGACCCAAGCCATGGTATTTTCAATAACCTCATATACATGCGAAAGCTGGACAGTGAATAAGGAAGACCATAGAAGAATTGATGTTTTTGAGTTATGGTGTTGGAAAACATTGAAAATGCCATGAGCTTCCAAAAGAACAAACAGATCTGTGTTTGAAGAAGTGCAGCCAGAGAGCTCCTTGGAGACCAGGATGACCAAACTTTGTCTCTCAGACTTTGGACATATTGTCAGAAGGGACCAGTCACTGAAGAAGTATATAATGTTTGGTAAGGTGGAGAAAAAAAAGAGGAAGACTCCCTGAGAGCTAGGTTGGCAAAGTGACAGTATCAATGGGCTCAAGAGTGACAACAATCGTGAGGTTGGCCCAGGATTGGGCAGTATTTCATTCTGTTGTGCATAGGGTTGCTATGAGTCAGTACCTACTCGATGGCACCTAACAACAACATTAATAAATATTCATTAGGCATGAATTAACAGCTATGACTTTTATACATTAGTTCACTGGATCTTCAGAATCACTTTACAGGGCATACACAACTGATATAGCCATTTTACATAGGAGAAAACTGAGGTACAAAGGTTAGGTTTCATGTAGCAAGTAATGACAAAATCAGGACAGAAACTCAGGCCTGACTCCAGACCCTTCCTCTTAACTTTAGTGCTTTTTTTTCCTTTCACTACTAAACAGTTGATGACAGATGATACCAAATTATGCACATACATATAATTTTACACACACACTTAACCATCTCTCAAATGTAATCCAAAGTAAGTACTGACACGTGGCATTTCCAAAGCTCCAGGATATAAATAATAACATTTTTTTTGGAACAGAGTCTGATATTGGCAAGTCCATTGAGAACAGAATTTGAACACTACATCTATAAATATTAAGGTCCGAGAAAAAAATAGCTAACCATTTGGGGAAACATTTTTTAACCCTAAAGTGTTTCCATTTTTTGTAAGAACTCAACATACACAGTTCATGACAAAGTAGTTCTCTTGCCTCTTCCCTCTCACCTTTCCAAATTTTCACATTTCTCCTAGTGCCCAGATACCTAAGTGTGTTTTTTAAAAAACATTTTATTGTGAATTGAGTGAATGTTTACAAAGAAGATCATCAATTTTGTATTCAACAATCCTACACTTTGCTTCATCTCAATGATAACAGTTCCCAACATGTAGCTACAGGTATCCCACTTCCTCCATAGGGTTCCTATTTCCATTCCACTCACCTTCCCACTCCTTCTCAACCTTGTCCTCAGGTAAATGTTGCCCTTTTGATTTTGAATGACTGACCATTCCATGATGTTGTTGCCCCCACTGTATACCTAGCTACTGCTTGCCTGAAAATTGGGTCATGAGGTTAAGTTCCTTTTCAGACTTGAAGAATGGAAGAGGGCCATAGTCTCAGGTTCCTCCAGCTTCTTTCTGATCAATAAGCCCAGGATTTTTGGTGTTTTTTTTTATTTTGAGTTTTGTTTCACATTGTCTTCCACTCTATATTATTGCTGTTGTTAAGTGCCAAAGAATCAACACCAACTCATAGCAACTTTGTATAGGGTTTCTGAGGAGCAGCTGATGAGCTTGAACCACCGACCTTGTGGTTCAAAGTGGCCTTGCAGTCCAGTGCATTAACCCACTGTGCCACACCAGGACTCCACTCTATTTGTTGTTGTTGTTAAGTGCCATAGAATCTATTCCGACCCATAGCGACCCTGTATAGGGTTTCCGAGGAGCAGCTGGTGAAATGGCTTTGCAGTTTGGCACATTTACCCACAGCGCCACCATCACTCTATATGGGGCCTTCTAATATGATCCTTTTCAGAGTAGTTGGTAGTAGTAACCAGGCACCATCTAGGAGGTCCCAGCGTCATGTAGACTGATGTTCACATGCTCTATTAGTCCATTGGATTGATTAATTCCAAGCAGCTTCAATTCTCATAACTCTTCTTTATAAACCACATGGAAAAACCAATAGTTGCACCTTAGATGGACACCCATGAGCTTTAAAGGTCATAGTTACTACTTACCAAAGCAGGATGTAAAACAGTATCTTTGTGTAGTGTGTTATACCAATTGACCATGGTATCCCTAAATCTATGGTCCTAAGCCCCCAGGCCCAGCAACTCATTCGCCTTAAGATGTTAGGTAATATGTAAAAAGTTTTCATCATTTTTATCACTATATGCTCCACCACATTTATATTACATTTGCTGGAAAATTAAATAACCATATTTATACCCTTTCCAATTCATATATTTGTGGTATACTCCCACCCTTCCTCTCATACCCGTTCAGCCTGTGTCTCTGCCCTTGTATTTACCTACAGAACATTGTTGTTCCAAGGTTATGCATATATCACTGTATCTCCTTTAGCCCTTACTTATCTCCTTGTGCTTTTATCTGTCTTCATCATTCTTCTGCCATCCTCCCTTTTCTTGTATGTTTCCCTCTCCTTTGTTGTATATTGCCCTCCCACCAACCAAGTTAATATATGTCTGTCTAAGCTTTAGCCAGTGAATTACTCTCCCTTCTCGCCCATCTGTGGTAATCATCAAAGAATGTTTCTTTTAGTATGAAAACCTTATCTCACTCAGCATAATGTCCTTGAGGTTCATCCATGTTATGAGTTTTATTCTTCAAGGTTACATAATAGTCCATTGTGTGTATGTATCAAAGTTTGTTTATCCATTCTTCTATTGGTGAGCATATAGGCCATCTCCATTTTTATGCTATTGTGAATAGTACTGCGATGAACATCTGTGTGCATATATTTACTCATGTACTAGTTCTTACTTCTTGTGGATGTTTACCAAGTAGAGGGTTACTGGGTTATATGGTATTTCCATTTCCAAATTTCTGAGGATGTGTCATACCATTTTCCACAGTGGTCTAACCATTTCACAGTTCCAACAGCAATGTCAAAGGGCCCCAGTCTCTCCACATCCTTTCCAGCATTTATTGGTGTCTATTCTGGTAGCACACTGGTAACAAATTGAGCTGTAAACCTCAAGGTTAGTAGTTCAAAACTAACAACTGTTCCATGGGAGAAAGATGAGGCATTCTGCTCCTGGAAAGATTTACAGCCTTGACTCCACAGCACATAACCACCAATCACCATTTTTTAACATTGCTATGGCGAGATGTCTCATTGTTGTATGGCGCTGTGGGCTAATGAGTCAGAATGCAAAGTCATTTGAACTGCAAGGTCGGTATGCAAAGTCATTTGAACTGCAAGGTCGGTGGTTCAAGCTTACCAGCTTCTCCTTGGAAACCTTATACAGGGTTGCTATGGGTGTGAATGGAACTTAACAACAACAATGGTTAATAACCTCTGGTGTGGTGCTGTAGGATCAGCACTGGACTGTGAACCACAAGGTCAGCAGTTCAAACCCACCAGTTGCTCCTTGGAAACTCTAAAGAGGGTTGCTATTAGTCAGAACTGACTTGAAGGCCACCTCTATGGTGGTGACTACAATAGGGGCCTGAGCAAGTGGACACCCCCACCCACTACTGGAGGCATCTATGGTGCACACACACTGTCTGTGTAGCAAGGCAACTAGCCAGTCAGCCACAGTTTTATTTTTGTTTCAAAGTGGTGTTTTTGTCTCGGGTTTTATATTGCTTCTGCTTTTGGTCATTTTGATCCCACGTTTTTCCTGGAGGTGGGAGATTTTTCTCCCTATGTTACACAAGAAAGAGTAAGCAATCATGGCCATCTAGCCAAGCTACAAGCATACCCCATAATATTCCACCATTGAGACAAGAGCCAATAACAGCTGCTAAGCATTACATTAAACTTTTACTAAAGGTAATGCAGAAACAGCTGTAATCATACATTGACAGAGAACTCCCAGAGGTTCAAACCAGATTCAGAAGAGGCCATGGAATGAGGGATATTATTGCTGATGTCCGATGAATCTTGGCTGAAAGCAGAGAATATCAGAAAGATGTTTACCTGTGCTTTATTTATTATTCAAAGGCTTTTGATTGTGTGGATCATGACAAGCTATTGACAATATTGCAAACTATGAGTATTCCAGAACACATAATTGTGCTCATGAAGAATCTGTACCTAGACCAAGAGGCAGTTGTTTGAACAGAACATGGGGACACTGAATGTTTTAAAATTACGAAAGGTGTGTGACAAGGTTATATTCTTTCACCATACTTATTCAACCTGTATCCTGAGCAAATAATCCGAGAAGCTGGGTTGTATGAAGAAAAATGTGGCATCAGGATTGGAGGAAGACTCATTAACAACCTGCAATATGCATATGATACAACCTTGCTTGCTGAAAGTGAAGAGGACTTAAAACATTTACTAATGAAGTCAAAGAGCACAGCCTTTGGTATGGACTACATTTCAATGTAAACAAAACAAAAATCCTCACTACTGGACCAATAAACAACATTTTGTCAACAGAGAAAAGATTGAAGTTGTCAAGGACTTCATTCTTCTTGGATCAACTATCAACACTCATGGAAATAGCAGTCAAGAAATCAAACAACGTATGGTGGTAGGCAAATCTGCTGCACAAGAACTTTTTAAAGCATTGAAGAGCAAAGATGTCAGCTTGAGGACTAAGGTGTGCCTGATCCAAGCCAGGGTATTTTCAATAATCTCATTTGCATGAGAAAGCTGGACAGTGAATAAGGAAGACTGTAGAAGAATTGATGCATTTGAGTTATGGTATTGGAGGAGAGTATTGAAGGTGCTATAGGCTGCCAAAAGAACTAATAGATCCATTTTGGAAGAAGTTCAACCAGAGTGCTCCTTGGAGGCCAAAATGGCCAAATTTCGTCTCTCATACATATTGTCAGGAGGGACCAGCCACTGGAGAAAGATATCATATTTGGTAAGGTGGAGGGTCAGAGAAAAAGAGGACGACCCCAGCAAGATGGATTAGCCAAGTGGCAGCATCGATGGACCCAAGCATGGCAACAGTGGTGAGGTTGGCCCAGGTTCGAGCAGTGTTTTGGTCTGTTGTGCATAGGGTCAATATGAGTTGGTGCCAACTCGATGGCACCTTAACAACTACAACAACAAGCATTACATGCGAAAAAGAAAGCCTATCTCCTGATCATATCCATCAGGAGACACCCAGTAAGTTTAATACAGCAACAAACATCCATTTAAGCATTAAAAACCCACATAATACTGGAAATGACCAACAAAACACAACAAAAGATCTCAAAACATGCCCCGAAACAGCAAAGAGTAACTGAGACAAATGAGCTGAAGACAGACAAAAGCTTTCCCAGAAGAGAAAGAGAGGGGTTTGGATTTGCCTGCGAAGGAATTCAGAAGAATGATATGGAAACAAATTCAAAAGCTCCAAAAAAAAACGGGTGGAGGACAACAAGGAAGAAATCAGGGAAGTACTAGAAGAGCAATCAAACAAGATTGCTACAGCACTGGAAACAATTCAAAAACCTACAAAAAGAGGTCCAGATGATTAATAATAAAATATCAGAAATGGACAAGAAGCATTGATGATATGGAAGCCAGAACCAGCAAGATGGAAGACAAATCTCTCAATACTGCTAAGATAGAAGAGCAAGCAGTAAAAAAGGATAAAAATATTGGAAGAGAGTTGAAGATTCATGCTGGATAACATGAAGAGGAACAACTTAAGAATTAATTATTGGTATTCCAGAACAGGAAGAATCAGAGAAGTCCACAGATGAGATAGATGAAGAGCTTCTGGAAGAAATGTTTCCTAACATCTTGAAAGATGAGAAGATAAACATTCAAGAAGTTGAACATACCCAAATAAGGATAGACCCCAAAAGGAAATCACCAAGACATACCATAATCAAGCTCTCCAAAATCAAAGACAAGGAGAGAATCTAAAAAGGTGTCAAAGAAAAGAGAAATGTTACTTACAAAGGTAAGCAAATAAGATTAAGCTCTGACTTCTCAGCAGAAACAATCCAGGCAAGAAGGCAATGGGGAGACTTATACAAAATCCTAAAAGAAAAAAAAAACAAAAACAAAAAACTGCTAACCAAGAATCGTCTATCCAGAAAAATTGTCAATCAAATATGATGGTGCAGTCAAAACATTCCAGGATAAACAGAAGCTAAGATATTTTGTCAAAGCCAATCCAGCACTTCAGAACATCCTAAGGGAGTTGCTGGAATCTGTTGAGGGTAGAGAACAACTTCACTTTTGCCGCTTGACACAGTTTCAGCAAATAGAAAGGTCATCTTGCAAGACAGATGGCTCTCAGAAGTTGCTTTCTACCTTCTCTTTAGAGTAATCTTAGTTTTACTTGTAAAATTATATAATATGGCCACATTCACAGCCTTTCACTATGAATTCTACAAACCTTAGGAAAAACTGGCTTAGCAACAATTGCTTTCAGCTTCGGTGGATTGAATACAAAGAGAATTGTGTAAATTACTCCCTTTCATAGAAAACCTAAGTAACTGCATTTGTGAGACCACAAAAGCAGATAGCAAATTAGAGTCAAGCTGACCTACCCCTATAGACCTCACCACAATCAATCACTAGCTAGAATTCTCAAACCCCTACATACAGGCACCTGCATAAACAAGCAAACAATAATGAACTTAAGTGAAGGATAGTTTTGATTTGATAATCTACACTTCTTGCAGCAAGTAGCCAGGTTGGGCTTTATGCCACATAGCTTCCAAGTGATTTAATGAATACCCTTATTATGAAAATAATAGTACATTATGTAGGATAGAAAGTTGATAATCTTTTAGTAGAAACAAGAAGACACAGTTTATTCACATACTGGGAAAGGAGATGAAGGTCAGTCTGAATACCACAGAAGTATTTTTGCCAAGGATGTCTAATGACCAGGTGCAAGAATGTTGTGACTAACTGTAATAATTCAAGAAAAGATAAAAGTGTCAATTCATGTACTGTGTAGTTTTAAAGTATAAAAATAAAGACTTGCTGAGCTGGGCCAGCAGAAAGTAGGAGCAGAGAGTAGGAGAGAGCAAAAAGCAGAAAGCAGAGAGCAGGAGTAGCAGCAGAAAGCAGCAGCAGAAGGCAGAGCAACAAGCTGGACAGCACAGCAAGCTGACTCAGAAAGCCTTTCGATTGAATTCATTCATTCATTCATTCATTTCTTCACTGCCGACTCCGTGTCTCCTCTCGTGTCCCACGACCCCCGTGGAGAGCTGGTCTCCCCGCAGGGAGTTCTTTGGACTGAAAACCAACAAGAACAAACAACAACCAGAGATTGGCAGGCATGGATACATCACCTGAAACTCAGAAGACGGATAGCAGAGTCCAGAACAGAACAAAATTACAACAATGAGTTCAAAGGAGTTGGGAGGTCAACCGAAGACCAAAATAATAACAATGTCAAAGAAGGGGGAAATGTAGGAACAGAGATCCAGGTGGTGAGGAGGTCGAGTAAATGGCAGGATACAATAGATTGTCTTAAATGGAGGAAAAAATTAATAGACTGTAAGGTAACCCCATAGAAAGTTAATACTTCACAACTTACCATGAAAATGAACTTCCAAGCAGAACAAGCAAACATGAAAACTAAGATGAAACAGACAAGAAATAGCATAAAAAAACACAAATACAGTACAAGAAGGCATACAGAACAAAGGAACGAACAACACTTACAAAAAAGTAACATAATGGTAGCAATTAATTCATACCTATTGATAATTACATTGAATGTCAATGGATTGAATGCACTAGTCAAGAGACAGAGAATAGCTGAATGGATAAGAAAACAAGACCCTTCAATATGCTGCCTGCAAGAGACACACCTTACACACAAAGACAAAAACAGACTAAAAATTAAAGATGGAAAAAAATATATATCAAGCTAATTGCAACAATAAACAAGCATGAGTAGCAATACTAATCTCTAATAATGTAAACTTTAAGAAAAAAAAAAAACCAGCATAAGAGATAAAGAAAGACACTATCTCATGATCAAAGGATCGATTGAGCAAGATGACATAACCGTGATAAATATCTATGCTCGCAATGAAAGAGCACCAAAATATATGAAGCAAACCTTACTAGAATTATAGAAAGAAATAGATAAATCTACAATTATAGTGAGAGATTTTAATATGCCACTTTCAAAAAGGGACACAACAACCAGAAAGAAACTCAACAAAGTTACAGAGGAACTAAACAACACAATCAACCAACTTGACCTCATAGACATGTACAGAACATTCAACCCAACAACAGCACAATATACATTCTTCTCCAGTGCACATGGAAAATTCTCCAGAATTGACCATGTATTATGTCACAAAGCAACTTTCCATAAATTTACAAACATCAAAATACTACAAAGACTCTTTTAGACCACAATGCTATAAAACAAGAAGTCAACCATAAGAAGACTAAGGAAATCAAGTCGAATACATGGAAACTGAAAACAACTGCTGAAAAGCGACTGGGTAAAAGAAGACATTACTCATGAATTCATAAAGTCCTAGAAACAAACTAGAATGATAACACAACATACCAAAATCTTTGGGATATGCCAAAAGCGGTGCTGAGAGGACAATTTATTGCGACAAATGCGCACATCCAAAAAGAGGAAAGAACCTAAAGTAACACATTAACACAGCATCTTCAACAATGAGGAACAGACCAACAGAGAGAACCTATAGTCACCAAAAGAAAAGAAATAATAAAGACCAGAACAGAAATAAAGGAGATGGAAAACAGAAAAACTATAGAAAGAATCAACAGGACAAGAAGCTGGTTCTTTGAAAGGATTAATAAAATTGACAAACCACTGGCAAAACTAACAAAACAAAAGAGGGAGAAGACACAACTTGCATTAGAAACCACATGGGCGATGTCACAATGGAACCAAACAAAATCAAAAGGATAATAACAAAATTCTATGAAGAGTTGTACTCCAACAATACACAAGAAGGGGGAGGGAAATGGAAGAACAAGAACAGTTAGGCAGGTTCACATGGGCTAAGTGGGACAGAGGTAAATGATGTGTGCACAACCTTGAAACAACAGGCTTCGGGATACAGGGATTGAACCATGGTTTGAAATGATGAAAGAGGGGAATAATGTTAAGATGTTTGGCTGTCTTTTGAATCCTGGTTTCCCTTGCCTACCATTGTGAAATAGACACTTGAGTTGTGGGGGGAACGAATAGCCAGAAACATCTCAATAGAAAACTTGTAAGTCCATCTTCAGCCTATAACTGATTGGAATACCTTAAAGGGGGCCAGAAGTTGCCCAGTGAAAGAGGCCTCCTATGGAGCTTTTGCATTGTATAAGACCATTGGTGGAAACCAGAACCTCATCCAGAATTGTCTGAGGTGGGAAATTTCTTCTAAAAAGGACGAGTAGACAAGCCCAGATGGCTAGAAGAACAGAAGATACTTTGTGAAGAAAGACCAGCAGGAAAAATCAGAAACAATAGCAGCAGTCTGACTGATTACTACAAGAACAATTAAGCTGCTCGCCCAGGAGTCATCAAGGGAAGTGGTCAAGTCCCCTCAGAGCAAACTCCCTTACAAGACTAAGACTCAAGGGGAATACACAAGCAAGCATGTGGGCTGGCTGGTGACCACAATGGTCACCTATAAGGGATAGGGGGTGAAAAATAGCAATGAAGTTGGGATCTAAGTCCAAAAACATTCAATAGACTCCTGTGAACCCAGGTGCGGCCTGATGGCCAACAGTATGGCAAGACCCAGGAATTCCTGGGCCCAGAGACAATGACATGGCTACAGAACATTAGAGCAGAGAGTGAAGTGTCCAGCTGATATGAATAGTCAGTGGAGATGCACAAGAACACCCATACTTGCAGACAGTACCCACTTGACCTGGCTTTGATGGCTGGATGATCTAGAAGAAGAAAAAAGAGGGAAGAAAAAAAAAAAAGAGTACCTTGCTACAATTTGATGAACTTTACCTAAAAAGAGGAAGACCCCCAACGAGATGGACTGGCCAAGTGGCAGCATCAATGGACTCAAGTGTAGCAACAGTAGTGGGTAGTGAGGTTGGCCCAGGATCAGGCAGTGTTTCGTTCTGCTGTGCATATGTTCACTATGGGTTGGTACTGACTGGATGGCACCTAACAACAACAACAGCCTATACTTATTGATGTAGTAGCTCAAAAAAGGCAACAAATCTTTACAACGAGGATCACCCCCACAGGGTTGACAGGGATGGGCAACTTAGACATTGGCTACCCTAAATGGGGGAGGAGGTGCTATAACGGCAAGAAGTTACTGGCTTACAAGCTTTTAAGAGGGAGACTAGTTCCAGACTGGGCAGGGGTAAGTAGAATCTCCACTGAATGATTTCCAATCTGTTGGGACTGGGCTGGCAAAAGGAAGTGGGGATGAGACTCTTGTGGTTCAATAGTGAATAATTGCCATCAGGACTGACTGTGAGGGTCAGAAATGTAGAGGCAGATGTTTTTTAACAAAAGGAGGGGAGTGACTGATTTTACAGCCCAGGAGCAGAGGTCCCTGGGACCATCAAGTGAGAAAAGCGGAGAGTATGACCCTGCCCAGAGAGGCAGTGATACCAGGCATGGAGACAGAGATGATGACATGGACAGATGGAGTGGCTGGGGACACTGGACTCAGGGAGGGAGAGGGGCTGTGTGCTAATGGCTGGTGGTGTGGGCCTGTGGGGTGTATTCTTTGTTTATTTGATGATGCATGGAGGGGATTGTAATCATTGCAATGAAACAAAATATGATAGGATGAATGTAAACCCACATAATTCACAATAAAAACTAATATATATAAAATGGTATAAAATATTCCTGAACTGAAAAAATAATTATTAAAAGAGACTTTGTTGCTTTGCTATTGTTAAGTGCCGTGAAGTTGATTCTGACTCATAGCGAGCCTATATATGATTTTCAAGAGGCGGCTGGTAGGTTTGAACCACCAGCTTTTCAATTAGCTTTCCAGTTCTTATGCTATAGCACCACACCAGCACTCCAAAAATAGAATAAAAATGACTAATTTTGGGAAAGTAAAGTCAGTATTAAGAATCTAGGCAGAAACTATACATGTCACATTGTTGTTGTTGTTGTTGTTGTTGTTAGGTGCCATGGAGTCAGTTCTGACTCACAGAAATGCTGTGCACAACAGAAGAAAAGGTGTACACCAGAGTTGTAGTCTTTCATCATACTTATTCAATCTGTATGCTGCGCAAAAAATGTAAGAACATGTATCATGTGAAGAAGATCATGGAATCAGGACTGGAGGAAGACTCATTAACAACTTGCAATATTCAGATGATACAACCTTGCTTGCTGCAAAAGAAGAGGACATAAAATACTTACTGATCAAAGACCACAGCCTTCATTATGGGTTGCATCTCAATGTAAAGAAAAAATCCTCACCACTGGACCAATAAATAACATCATGATAAATAGAAAAAAGATTGAAGTTTTCCAAGACTTCATTTTACTTGGATCCACCATCAACACTAGTGGAGAAAGCAGTCAAGAAATCAAACAACATATAGTATTATTAGTCAAATCTGTTGTGCAAGACCTCTTTAAAGTGTTCAAGGGAGAAAAAACTTTTTCAATAGCCTCATAGACATGTGAAAGTTAGATAATAAATAAGAAATACTGTAAAAGACTTGATTCATTTGTGTTATAGTGTTGGAGAATATTAAAAGTACCATGGACTGTCAGAAAAGCAAAGAAATTTGTTTTGGAAGAAGCACAACCAGAATGCTCCTTAGAAGCCAAGATGGCCATACTTTGTCTCTCATACTTCAGACATATTATCAGGAGGGACCAGTCCCTGGAGAAGGACATCCTGCTTGGTAAAGTGGAGGCACAGGGAAAAAGAGGGAGACTTTCAATGAAAGGGATTGGTACACTGGCAGCAGCAATGGGCTCAAGTGTAGCAGCACTCATGATGATGGTGCAAAATGGGCAGGGTTTCTTTCTGATGGACTTAGAGTGGCTATGAATCAGAACTGACTCAACAGTACTTAACAACAAGTGAGGAAGATCAAGATATACAGACTACAGTATGCATTATAATTCAATGTAAAGAAAATAAAAATCCTCACAACTAGACAAATGTACAACGTCATGATAAACAGAGAAAAGGCTGAAGTTGTCAGAGATTTCATTTTACTTGGATCCACAATCAACATATGGAAGCAGCAATCAAGAAATCAAATGAAAGACCTCTTTAAAGTTTTTAAGATCAAAGATGTCACTTTGAGGACTAAGGTGCATCTGGCTCAAGTTATGGTATTTTCAATTGCTTCATATGCATGTGAAGGTTGGAAAACCATAGATGAATCGATGCATATTAATTATGGTGTTGGTAAAGAATATTCAAAGTACCATGGATTTCCAGAAGAACAAACAAATTTATCTCGAAAGAAGTACAGCCAGAATGTTCCTTTAAAGTAAGGATGGCAAAACTTTGCCTTAAATACCTTGTACATGTTGCTGTGAGGGACAAATTCTTAGGCATCATGCTTGGTAGAATGGAGGGTCAGGGGAAAAGAAGAAGCCCCCCAATAAGATGGATTGACATAGTGGCAGCAACAGGCTCAAACATAACAACAATGTGACTATAGCATAGAACCAGGCACTGTTTCCTTCACAACAGTACACAGGCCATCTGTGTGTTCATACCAATATGACAGCACCTAACAACAATAATAATTAAGGATCAAAAATTAAAATAAATGAGGTTAAACAGTAATAAAATTATTAAATGACTCTTGCTTGTGGTTTTGTTTTGTTTTTATTTTTGTTCTTTTAATTCAAGCAGATAAATAGGGCAAGAAGAACATGATAAAGCATTCAGTATGTTCAAGAATCCAAAATTCCAAAGTTCCTCATTACTTACATAAATATCCAAACATTCAGGAGATGTAAGATTTGAACTATAAAAGAAACTATGGACAATACATAAATTTATTTAATTGAAAAAACATAAAGTATTAATGAAAACTTCTTTGCCTAAGCATATAGCAGGAAGTTATTTTAGAACATTTAGAAATTCTAATATAGTTATTATGATAAAGATTAGCTAAATAATGACCATAAGAATGCAACTTCAAAATTTCACTGAAATATGAAAGCTGGTTGCAATTATTTTAATGTCCTACATAACTTTAAAAAAATCACTACTAGAAAGGAAAATATAGTGTATTTCTAAAATGTCAATACTTAGTATTTCCTCATTTTTAAAGACATTTCGAGCCAAATATCCTTGGTGGTGGTGGTGGTTATGTGCTCTGGAGTCTGTCCTGACTCATAGTGACCCTGTATAGTATTTCTAAGGCTGTAAATCTTTACAGAGGATGAAAACCTCATCTTTCACCCATGAAGTGACTGGTAGATTTGAATTGCTGACCTTGCAGTTAACAGCCCAATTCAGAACCCACTAAAGCTCTTTAAATTCTGGGATAATGAATGGCCCACTTATTCTTTGATATGTTTTTAAACCCAAATTATTTTATTTGGTTAGAAGGTATATTATCAATAAAAGGCATAGATAAAGTTCTACCAATACATCTGTATTCTAATGAAGAAGTCATTCTTTATGGTTTCGGGACACCCAGTTTCCAGAGGGGGCTATCTAGTCTACCACTGTGCTTCAAAGATTGTTTTTGTTTGTTGTTAAATTTCATCGAGTCCATTCTGACTTATAGTGACACTGTATAAGGTTTACAAGGACCAGCTGGTCTGTTTGAACTGCTGACCTTGCAGTTAGCAGTCCAGTGCTTCTACAGCGACACATCAATATCCACTCCAAAGTAGAGGGTAATGAATGGTAGTATGTTTGGCTTATATTACATCAGGTAGTTAATGCAGTTTATAAGTCAGTTATATCATTCAAACATTCACTTAATATTAAGAAGGCATCTATCATATCACAAACATGGCTAGAAGCTGAAGATGAAGCTGAAATGTAGATTGAAAGTTATTTGGATCTGGCTCTGCTACTTGCAACTTCAGTGGCCTTTGACAGTTTGTTCAGCCTTTCAGGGTCATGGTTTGTACTTTATAAAACATTGTTCATATCTATTAGAAAGTAATGATATAAGAATGAAATGATATAAGAATGAAATGATATAAGATTCAGCAATATATATCTTCTTATTAGGAGTCCTGGTGTGGCACTGTGGACTAATGCATCAGGCTGCAAAGTCATTTGAACTGCAAGGTCAGTGGTTCAGACTCACCAGCTGCTCCTTGGAAACCTTATATGAGGTCGCCTATGGTTGGGATCAACTCGACGGCACTTAACAACAACAACAACAAACCTTCACATTAAGATCCCTGGATGGTGAAAACAGCTTGTGCTTGACTACTAACCTTAAAATCAGTGCTTAAAACCCACTTGGTGGTGCTACATAAGAAAGGCCCAGTTATCTGCTTTTGAAAAATATTATAGCCCCTCCCCTCAAAAAAAACAATATGGACAAGTTCTACTCTGTAAACATGGAGTCACCATGAGACAAAACTAACTTGATAGCAATGAGTATGGTTTTTTTGTTTTTTGTTTTTTCATTTATTTAAAGGCTTTGCTCAATCATGGCCCTAAAAAGAATCAGACTTAGCATCATATCAGGGTACCTCAAGAACCCGCCAGGATAACATATTGAGTAAGACTCACACGAAAATAGTCTTTAAACTCTGAGATGGGAGGTAACCACAGAGAAATGGAGAGAACAGTAAAAAGTGGGTGGGAGAAAAAGACTGAAGCCAAATATTTTCTTTTGTTCTCTTTCATGCCATTTCAGAGTAAAATCTACCTCTGAAAATAGAAGATTATTTTAATCCTAAAAGTCTGGAAAAGAGACATTGCAGCCACCCTTCAAAGTCTATTCACAAACTGTGGTAAATATCTGTGTGGAAATTAATGCAACTTTTCAGAGTGTGCTCAGATTTCTCCTTTGAGAAAAAGCTTATTAATGCATAAAAAAAAACTGTTGAAAGTTCATAATTAGCTACATTTAGTTCATCAACATTGTAGACTATTCACAGCATATTTTAAATTCAAGCTGGCTTTGCCCCAGCAACTTACCACAAATATGGCTAACCAAAAATTGGTGTATTCTTAAGAAAAAAAAATTAACAGTAATGCAAGGAAAAAGGACCTAGAAGAAATTTTTGATACATGATCAAAGATAAATTATTTGGGAATTAAACACCAATTTTATGTTATCTGTGGTATTATTCTCTTGAACTATTTGGATAATTAAGAATTGTCACTATTTGTCTCATTTCTCTATAAAGCTACAGTTCAAGTAGCAAAGATTACTGGAAAAACTGAGACATAGAGACAGCCAGATGGGTCTCAGAAAATCCCTCAGCTAGAGTTATTCTGCCCTTTTGAGCCCCTATAAAATGTAAATAAATGCATATATGCAAATGCATCCTGGTGTGTGAATTTGTGTAGGAGAGTTCCCCAAGTTTTTTTTCAGACAGGATAAGCAATGGACTGCAAACTACAAGGTCAGAGGTTCAAACCTACCAGTCACTCATAAGAAAACCTATACAGGGTCGCTATGAGTTGGAACTGACTTGACAACCCACACAACACAACAATGTTTACAACTAGAAAACTAGTTAATAACTACTACTTCTTTTGGATGCAGGTTTTTATCTAGTATTTTTAACTTAATTACTGTGGCCAACTCAATGAAACTTTTTTACTTGGTTTCATGGGTTGTTCTATAAGTCCAATGTACTTTCAAAATTAATTTTTTAGAAATGGGTAACTAAGAACAAATCTATCACTTAATTAGGAATCACACAAAAAGTACTTATTGCTTATGAAATTCGTTGTTGTTGTTAGGTGCCATCGAGTCAGTACCGACTCATACCCACCCTTTGCACAGCAGAATGAAACGCTGCCTGATCCTGGGCCAACCTCACTACTGTTGCCATGCTTGAGTCCATCGATGCTGCCACTTGACCAATCCATCTCGTTGGGGGTCTTCCTCTCTTTCTCTGACCCTCCACCTCACCAAACATGATATCCTTCTCCAGCAACAGGTCCCTCTTGACAATATGTCTGAAGTATGAGAGACAAAGTTTGGCCATCTTGGCCTCCAAGGAGCACTCTGGCTGCACTTCTTCCAAAACGGATCTATTGGTTCTTTTGGCAGCCCATGGCACTTACAATTTGTCCCAAAAAGACTTGACATCTTTGAGAAGTCACTTTTAGTATGTAACATGGAAATTATAATTCATACATTTTGTTCATAGCACCAGAAGTCCAAATTTTTGAAAGAGCAAAAGTTTAGCTATGTGGAAAAAATAAGATCTCTTTACCGTGGCTTGTGGAAATACAGAATGGTACAACTATTGTGAAAGACATTTTGGTAGTTCCTCAAAAAATCTAAAAATAGAACTAGATGTGACCAAGCAATCCCACTCTTAGATACATACCCAAAGAACCTGAGACAGTGACACACATAAATGTATACACCAATATACATACCAATATTACATTGCAGGAAGTCTTGGTGAGGTGATGTATGATAAGCATTGGACTGCTAACCATAAGGTTTCTGAGGAGTTGCTGATTGGGTAGGACGATGATAATAAGTAGAATAGGCCTCTAACACTAGGAATGACTAGTTTTGCCATCCCACTAGACTTAAAAGGAGCAATCTCAGAAGTAGGAACAGACAATCTCAAATCTATCAACACAGAAGAACCATTAGCAGAGTATGAGAATCTTACCTGGAAAAGTGGCAGCAACAGGTGTGGTGGCATGGAAATACAAAGTAGCTATGGGTTCCTGGCCCATGGACCAATTTTTTAAAAAATCCTACATCTAAAAGTAGTAGTAGTTATTAACTACTTTTTTAGTAATAGACTTTGTTGTTGTCTGTCAGTTTGTCATACTATGATGGCTTGCATGTTTCTGTGATTCTGGAGGCTATGCCATTGGTATTTTACATACTAAAAGAGTCACCCATGGTGGACAGGTGTCAGCTGAAATTCCAGATAAGACAGACTACTTCTGAATATTTAGTCACTGAAAATCTTATGAATAGCAGAAGAACACTGTCAGATAGTATCAGAATATTGAATATTGAAATATGATGAACACAAAAATATTGCCAGATAATGCACCAGAGGATGAACCCCTCAGGTTGGATGGTACTCAAAATACAACTCCTCATTAGAGTTGACCGTGCTGATGCAGATGGAGTAAAGCTTTCAGGATCTTCAATTGCTGATGGGCACAGCTAAAAGTGAAGAGAAACAGCTGTATATATCCATTAATAATTGGAATATGGAAGTAAAGAGAATGAATCTGGGAAAGTTGGAAGTTTTCAAAAATGAAATGGAACACACAAACATTGATATCCTAGGGATTGTTGTTTTGTTGTTAGGGTCATTGAGTAAATTCTGACTCATAGTGACCCTGTATAGGCCTTCCAAGGAGCAGCTGGTAGGTTTAAACCACTGGCCTTATAGTTCGAAATCTAGTGCTGATCCTCCAATACCACAGCAGGAGTCCTAGAATCCTAAGTATTAGTGAGCTGATAGACACTGGTAATGGCCATTTGGAATCTGACAACTGTATGACTTATTATGACAGGAATGGCAAATAGAAGAGGAATGACATCATGTACATCATCAAAAAGAATATTTGAAGATCTAGCTTCATGTATAAGGAGCTCTGGTAGTGTAGTGGTTATGAATTGGGCTGCGAACCACAAAATCAGCAGTTTGAAACTACCAGTTGTTCCACAGGAGCAAGATGAGGCTTTCTGCTCCTGTAAAGATTTACAGCCTCAGAAGCCCTGTAAAGGGTTGTTATGAGTTGGAACCGACTCCATGGCACATAACAACAACATCTTCCTGTCTAATGTATAATGCTATCTGTGATAGGATACTATTCATAAGCCTACAATGAAGATCAGTTAATACAACTATTATTCAAATTTGTACACCAAATGCTAAAGCTAGTGATGAAATTGAAGATTTCTACCAACTTCTTCAGTCTGAAATTTATCAAATATACATTCAAAATATACTGATAATTACTGGTGATTGGAATGCAATGGTTGGAAACAAAGGGGAAGGATCAGTCACTGGTGATAAAAATTATGCTGAAGATTGCAAGACCAGGCTGATGACCACATTGGTCACCGATAAGAGGAAGAAGGGGGAAAAACAGCAATGAAGTTGTGATCTAAGTCTGAGTACATCCAATAGACTCCTGTGAACCCGGGAGGAGACCTGGATGGCCAGAAGTTACAGCAAGATCCGGAGACTCCTGGGCCCAGAGACAGTGATATGGCCACAGAGGACTAGAGCAGAGAATGAAGCATCCTGCTGAAATGAAGAGAGGAAAGATGCACAAGAACACCCATACTTGCAGACAGTACCCACTTGACCTATCTTTGATGGCTGGATGATCAGAATTTGACTAGAAGAAGTAAGAGGAGGAAAGAAAAAAGAGTAACCCACTACAATTTGATGAACTTTACCTATACATATGGATGTAGTCGTTCAAAAAAGGCAACAAATCTTTACAGCAAGGATCACTCCCACCCCCTCGGTACACAGGGTTGACAGGGATGGGCTACTTAGACATTAATTACCCAAAATGGGAGGAGGGGGC